>NC_053024.1:479291491-479525968 GCF_003073215.2 Triticum urartu
GAATTCAGAATGTCGCCGAAGGGCGAGTGCTGAAAGATATCTGTGGCGGTGAATTCCATGATCGGTGCCCAATCGGATTCGATTGGCAGGGGCGCGGGCGGTTCGGAGTCAGAAAAAGAGTCCGGCACATTGGAGTCACGGGCTGCGCAGATGATTATGCTTGTGTTCGGCTCGATCGCCGTTGAGACTGCAGCCCCTGAGGTGGTGTCTAACCACTCATCCTCGATTGGCGCAGTTGGCTCCGAACTAAGGGTCGGAGCCGATGCGGGCGCGGCCTCTAGGGTACTGTTCGGCGGTCGAGCTAGGTCATACCCATCGCGACAATGCGGCGCGCCCGGCTGTGGCTCAAATCCGTTGAAGATCAAGTCTCCGCAGATGTCGGCCGTGTAGTTCAAACTTCCAAATCTGACCTAATGGCCAGGGGCGTAGCTTTCAATCTGCTCCAGATGGCCAAGCGAATTAGCCCGCAGTGCAAAGTCGCCGAATACAAAGATCTGTCCGGGGAGAAAAGTCTCACCCTAGACGGCATCGCTATCGACGATAGTAGGAGCCATCAAGCCTAACGGTGACGACACAGAGGAACTCTCAATGAAAGCACCAATGTCGGTGTCAAAACCGGCGGATCTCGGGTAGGGGGTCCCGAACTGTGCGTCTAGGCCGGATGGTAACAGGAGGCAGGGGACACAAAGTTTTACCCAGGTTCGGGCCCTCTTGATGGAGGTAAAACCCTACGTCCTGCTTGATTAATATTGATGATATGGGTAGTACAAGAGTAGATCTACCACGAGATCAGAGAGGCTAAACCCTAGAAGCTAGCCTATGGTATGATTGTATGTTGTGATTGTTGTCCTACAGACTAAAACCCTTCAGTTTATATAGACATCGGAGAGGGTTAGGGTTACACAAGGTCGGTTACAAAGGAGGAGATATCCATATACATATTGCCTAGCTTGCCTTCCACGCCAAGTAGAGTCCCATCCGGACACGAGACGAAGTCTTCAATCTTGTATCTTCATAGTCTAACAGTCCGGCCAATGGAGATAGTCCGGCTATCTAGAGACCCCCTAATCCAGGACTCCCTCAGTTGGGCTTGCAAATATTCAGAGGGGTGGCAGATCTTCTCATAAGGCTTGCGTATAAAGTTCAGATTGACTAGATTAGTAGGGACTAGCTAAAAAAGTTGTACGGTCAGTAAGTGGTGCAATACATTGCACTATGACTCTATCAGTAGCGTCGGCTAGTTAATTTAGCCCGCACATGAAGTTAAACTTTCTGTGATATGTGAACAGTGTGGCTTCTCAATGCCATGACATGGCTAGTATCTAGATACAGTTCACCCACTGCCTTCACAGCTTGGTGCCCGTTCCAAAGTCTCATGACATGATTTCTTTTTCCGTGACCGACGAGGCCGGAACCACTCATAGTCTAGGCTGACGAGGCTAGACATTTTCTCCTCGACCGACGAGGTTGGGAGACCGCTACCTTCCATGACCAACGAGGCCGGAAGTTACTCACACGTCCTTGCTGACGAGGCAAGATATCCTTTTGTTCCCGACCGGTGAGGCCGAACGTTCACCTTGAAACTTTGCTATGAACCCGGTGCCGACGAGGCCTGATATCTTAGTCCAAAGACCGACAAATCTTTACCATGTCACAGCATGGCCACATATATTTTGGAGAATATTTCAGGTTGAAGACGACGACCATGAAGAGCAGCTTAATCAGAGATTTTCTACAAGATGCATCTTGTGGATGTAATTAACCGGATCATCTTCCGAGGCTCCGGGAACCTGAAGCTACACAGTCGCTAAACTTAGTCAGATTGCATGGATAAACATGATGTACTTGTGTGGGAACCATTTTATGTAATTCTCCAAAAGAATTAATGAAATACAGAGTTCCATGATCTTGTGTGTCTCTTTTATTTATTTGTATACTATTGTATACTGGCACGCCCACACTTCATTTTATCGCCGTTATGCATTAGGAAATACCCCTACCCGGGGGACGTTTCTTTTTCGCGAAACAAATCTTTCAAGTTCTTCATAATGATAAGCAGATATAAATCACAAGTGACTCAAAGAATAGAGTTATGCTCCCCAGCAACGGTGCCATAAAATAGTCTTGATAACCCACAAGTATAGGGGATCGCAACAGTTTTCGAGGGTAGAGTATTCAACCCAAATTTATTGATTCGACACAAGGGGAGCCAAAGAATATTCTCAAGTATTAGCAGATGCATTGTCAATTCAACCACACCTGAATAACTTAATATCTGCAGCAAAGTATTTAGTAGCAAAGTAATATGATAATAGTGGTAACGATAGCAAAAGTAACAGTAGCAAAAGTAATATTTTGGTGTTTTGTAGTGATTGTAACAATAGCAACGGAAGAGTAAATAAACGAAGGACAATATATGGAAAGCTCGTAGGCATTGGATCAGTGATGGAGAATTATGCCGGATGCGGTTCATCATGTAACAGTCATAACATAGGGTGACACAGAACTAGCTCCAATTCATCAATGTAATGTAGGCATGTATTCCGAATATATCCATACATGCTTATGGAAAAGAATTTGCATGACATCTTTTGTCCTACCCTCCCGTGGCAGCAGGGTCCTATTGGAAACTAAGGGATATTAAGGCCTTCTTTTAATAGAGTACCAGACCAAAGCATTATGTAAGTGCATCTAGTGCCCCTTAGTGATTTTGGTGTATTGAAGGCTTATAGGTTAAGGGACTAATGTGTTTGCGAGTGTACACAGGTCCATAAGTCTATGAGGAGTTTAATATTTACAGAGAAAGTCGACCCCTAAAAATGAAGTTCTTCGACTGAAGACTTTGGATTTCTGAAGAATTTCTGATGACTTTGAAAGTGAAGAAATTGGTGTGACCATCGAAGACCCAGTATTCATGTGAGGAACATGAAGCGTGAAGACTTTTGTTTTTACAGTTAAATTTTCTCTTTCTTGAGTCTTAGGAAACACCGTGTTGTTAAAGGGGGTCGAGGAAATACTAAGGAAAAATTTCCAACTGATGCTCAACTCCAAATCCTACACCTACCAATCCCTTCGAGTGAAGCCATTGGAAATCTCAAACAGTTCAGTCATATTCTTCAGTGATAGAGACGAAGTTCTTCTGTTCTCTGAGGAATTTGTTCTGACTGAGGAGTTAGGAATTCGCCAGTGCGGATTGCCTACATAGTGAGGAACATGGTAGGCCTGAGGATTTTGCTACTCAAAATTCCGACCGTTGCTGTGCTATGCGCCAGCTGTACCAAAATATCTACCCACCTAATGGTCATATCATTGAAGGGCATTTATGTCTTATCATGTGGGGCTGCTCCCTAGGCTATAAATAGCCGCCCCTACAACCACTAGCTGGTTGGCTGCTCCGAGAGAAACTGACACTTGTCATTTGAGAGCATCCCATCCTCCGAGGACTTTGAGCGAAAATCATCAAGTGAGGAAAACCAAAACCCAAACCCAAACACCTACAAACCCAAAGTGATTGAGCATCACTGAAGAGATTGATCCTGCGTGGATCCGACGCTTGTTACCTTTGAAGGATGTACTTCTTCCAGACGGTTAGGCGTCAAGGTCTAGAGCATCCAAGAGGAATTGTGGATCGCCGAGTGACCAAGTTTGTGAAGGTTCGGAAGTCACCTGAAGACTTACCACGAGTGATTGGGTGAGGTCTGTGTGACCTTAGCTCAAGGAGAATACGGTGAGGACTGTGTGTCTAGGACTGGGTGTCCTCAGGTTTAAATACCTAGCCGCTCCAACCAGACGTACAACTGAGACAGCAGTTGGAACTGGTCTACCAAATCATTGTCTTCACCAAGCTCACTGGTTCTATTTCCTCAACTCTTTCATTTCCTCATAACTGTGTTGAGTGCTTGTTCATATCTGTGTTTGAAGACTTTCTCAAATTCCTCAGTTCAATTTCTTCAGTCTGTTTGTCTTCATCCTGTGTTATCATGTGCTTACGCTTTCTGTACTCTGTGCTTGTCTTAATTTCATCATGATGACTATGCTTGTTTTTTGTTATGTTTACTTTTGAGTACTTATTCCGCTGCTAGTAGTTCTTCGCCAAGGAATTTCCTCACCTGCAAATTCCCCAGCGAAGAATTCATAAAAATCGCCTATTCACCCCCCTCTAGTCGATATAACACACTTTTAATTGGTATCAGAGCAAGGTACTCCCTTGTTCTGTGTAATTTTGGTTTAACCGCCTGGAGTTTTAGTATGTCGACTACAGGTATGATCAAGGTCTTTGTTGCGTGTCCTACCTTCGATGGGACGGACTACCCCTACTGGAAGAATAAGATGCGAATGCATCTTGAGGCAATTGATAACGATCTCTGGTATGTTGTGGAAAATGGTGTTCCCTCAGTCACACCTTCTCTGAATGCTGCTGATGTGAAGAGATTCAAGCAACTCGATTCTCAAGCGAAGAATATCATATGTGGCCATCTGAGCAAAGGACAGTATGGAAGAGTGAGTGCTTTGGAAACTGCTAAGCTTATCTGGGATAGGCTGTCCAAGGTGAATGAAGGAGTCTCAACACAGCGTGACTCTCGAGTTGATGTTCTTCGCAATCTTTTGAACCGCTTCAAAAGACTCGACAATGAAAATCTTCAACAAACCTTCGATAGCCTCACTGACATCTCAAATGAGCTTCAAGCACTTGGTGCCACTGACATTACCGATCATGAGGTGGTGAAGAAATTGTTGAGATCGCTTGATTCCTCATTTGACACTCTGGCATTGATGATACAAGAACGTGTTGATTACAAGTCACTTGATCCCGCTAATATCCTCGAGAGGCTAAATACTCATGAGTTCCAGCTTGCAGAAAAGAGAGATCTCTATGGTTCGAGCTATGGCAGATCACGTGCACTGAAGGCCAAGGTAGTATCTGAGTCCGAAGATGAAGACTCTGGTAGCAGCCTTGGTGATCCTGAAGAACTAAGCCATGAGCTAGCACTACTCGTGAAGAAATTTCAGAAGTTCTCAAGACGTGGTCGCTTTGGAAGACCCTCAAGGAGCAATGATTCCTCATCCAGTGACTACAAGAAAAGGCTTTGTCACGAATGCAAGAAACCTGGACATTACATTCATGATTGTGCTCAGTGGGAAAAGGAATCAAAGAAGAAGAAATACAAGGATTACAGTTCTGATGATGTGAAGAAAAAGAAGAAATCATCAAAATCCTCAAAGTCTTCATCTCACAAGAAGAGTAGCTCCAAGAAGGCTAGGGCATTCATTGGCAAGGAAATGGACTCTGAGGCTGAATCTGAAGAAAATGAGGAAGAGGAGGCATCTGAAGAGTCTGAATCCAGTGTGGCGAGCCTAGCCCTCGCTACTGCATTCGTCGGCAAGTCTATCTTCAACACTGAAGAAAATGACCTTACCAACAAGGCTGATGAAGGCAATGATGACTACGCTCCCACCTATTGCTTCATGGCAAAGGGTGCCAAGGTACTCAAATATACCTCCTCTGAATCAAGTGAGAATGAATCTGATGAAAACCTCAAGCCCAGCTATTCTAAACTTGCTAAGATTGCTGTAAAACAACAAAGGGCTTTTGAAAAGGTTCAAAACATGCTAGACAAAAGTGATGATATGTTGGGTGAAGAAATGGATCGCACTAAAGCCTTGACTGAAAATCTTCAGAGACTTCAGACTAGGTTTGACAACCTTCAAGGTCATCATAACACTCTCTTATCTGATCATGAGAAGCTTTCTTATGAATTTCTTCAAAGAAAGCAAGACCTTGAGAAGCTAAGAGTGAGTTATGAAGATCTTCAGAAGGAGCGCGATTCATTACTTGCTCAACAAATCAGTGCTTCTCAGGAAGAATTTGTTCCTCCATGCTTGAAGTGCATTGAACGTGAATCTGCTAATTCTTCACCTGAATGTTTAAATGCTGTTAATGTTTCAAATTCTTCATCTGCCTCTGCTATCACTAATTCCTCATCTGAGGACATTGCTAGTATCACTAACGATGCAGGGCTAAATGAATTGTACATGACAGGCATGTACAAAAGCCTCAAAGGGCATCAGACTCTTTGTGATGTGCTTAAAAATCAGATCCTCAACAGGAACCCTAGGAAAGAGGGTATTGCCTTTGAGAGGAAACTCAATGCTGATGGTACATATTGGAAGCCTGAGCAGTGCCCCAAAACCTCATGGGTTGCTGCAAAGGGACCTCTAGTTGATCCATCTAACTTATCTGGATTTGCATGTGAATCTCCTCGTTCTGATGATGAGTCATTTGACTCCAACTGTAAACTATTCAAAAATCAGAATGGTGAAGTATTTGCTAGATATGTTGGCACTAACTGCAGGAACGGTTCTCCTATGAAGAAAATCTGGGTTCCCAAAAAGTGCCTTGAAATTCTTCAGGTGAATGTCCTCAGGACACCACCTGTGAAGAACAGGAACCCCAGATCAAATTCTTCATATGGACCAAATTCCTCAAAAGGATCAAAGTCCTCATATGAATATCATCGTGCTAACTACTCTGTTTCACAGGGAAGAGCCAAGGGCTATGAATATGAGCAGTATTCTTCTAATCGTTATGTTCATAAGTCCTCGAAGAATTTCTCTGCTTATTCATATGCTTATCCTAACTCCTCTTATGTGAAACGAAATGGACTGTCTTCTATGCCACCTTTCTCGTATGGATCTCGCAAAGTGATGAACTCTTTGCCACCCCTTCAGATGTGGGTGGTGAAGAAAAAGAACTAATCTCTTCTACAGGGTCAGGTCTCCAGACGTATGTAATTGTCCGAAGAATTTGCTGGAGACCTGAGTGTGCCTAAAAGGACACGGGCTAATCATGAAGAAATGAACTTTCATTTCTCACGTCCTCATACTGCTTTATCTGTTCTATTGCTTGATGAAATTGATCTGATGAATTGATGTCATATTCTTCACTAATAAAGTATATGAGTTCGTAAACTGCACTAATTCATCTGCAGGATGATCAACCCAAAGCCACCGAGTGGGTCCTCGATAGTGGATGTACAAATCACATGACTGATGACAAGAATCTATTGATGGATGCTCCATTATCTCCGTCGCATCTGAAGCATATCATCTTTGCTGACAAAGGCAAAAGTCAGGTATTGGGTCTAGGTAAGGTTGCGATCACAAAGGATCGACACATGGACAAAGTCATGCTTGTTGAGTCCTTAGGATACAACCTTATGTCTGTCTCAATGCTTTGTGATCTTGATATGGTTGTTGTATTTGGCAAGTACCGTTGTGTTGTGGTTATGGAAGCTGACAATTCCAAAGTCTTCGAAGGCTTTAGGAGAGGAGACCTGTATATTGTTGATTTCTCTACAGGACCACAACCATCCGTGTGCCTACTTGCAAAAGCTTCAGAAGGCTGGCTCTGGCATCGACGACTTGGTCATGCAGGCATGAGGAATTTGCACACGCTTGCGAAGAAGAAGCATGTCATTGGCATCGAGAATGTCAAATTCCTCAAGGATCACCTATGCGGAGCCTGTGAAGCTGGGAAGATGACAAAGGCTAAGCATCCAACGAAGACTATCATGACCACTACTCGTCCATTTGAATTGCTTCACATGGATCTCTTCGGTCCTAACCATTATTCTGCAGTCTCAAATGAGGCATCACAATATGGCTTTCTTATTGTTGATGATTACTCTCGATACACATGGGTACACATTGTTACTTACAAACATGAAGTGCAGGAAGTCTTCAAATGATTTTCCTCAAGGGCTTCAACCAACTTTGGTGTGAAGATCAAGCACATCAGAAGTGACAATGGAACTGAGTTCAAGAATTCTGGTCTTGATGACTATCTTGATGAACTTGGTATTACTCATGAGTTATCTGCTCCTTATACTCCTCAGCAGAATGGCATCGTGGAGCGCAAGAATAGGACTTTTGCTGGGATGGCTCGCACTATGCTTGATGAATACAAAACGCCTCGTCGTTCTGGATTGAGGCAATTGATATGGTGTGCCACATCATCAATAGAGTATATCTTCAAAAATTCTTCAAGAAGACTGCCTATGAACTCCTCACTGATAAGAAACCCAATGTAAGTTATTTCAAAGTCTCTGGTGCTAAATGTTGGATTAGAGATCCTCATCACAACTCAAAATTTGCACCGAAAGCACATGAAGGTTTTATGCTTGGTTACGGAAAGGACTCGCACACCTACAGAGTCTTCAACAACGTTCTTCACAAGGTTGTTGAAACTGTAGATGTGCGGTTTGATGAAACTAATGACTCGCAAAGAGAGCACCTACCTACTGTGATAGATTAACCAGCACCTGAGGAAACTATCAAGTTCAAGGCTACTGAGGATGTCATTCCTATTGAAGAATCTACTGAAGAATTCATTCCAGAACATGAAAAACGTCGAGCTAATGCACCTGAAGAAAATACTGAAGAAAATGGTGCTGAAGAAAATGCTAATCAAATTCCTCAACGGCAACCAGCTCATCCTTGCGTTGCGAAAGGAGTGCAAGTTGAAAAGATCATCAACGACATTAAAGCGCCAGGTCCTCTCACACGCTCAAAAGCTTCACATTTATCTAACTTTTGTGGGCACTATGCTTTTGTCTCTATCACAGAGCCCACTAAGGTAGATGAAGCATTTCTCGAGCCTGAGTGGATTCAGGCCATGCAAGAAGAATTACATCAGTTTTATCTCAACAACGTCTGGGAACTGGTCAAACGTCCAGATCCTCGCAAGCACAATATCATTGGCACAAAGTGGATCTATCGCAACAAGCAAGATGAAAATGGCTACACATAGGTTGAAGGAATTGATTTCGATGAAACTTTTGCACCTGTTGCTAGACTTGAGGCTATTCGCATATTACTTGCTTATGCTAACCATCATGATATCACTTTATATCAAATGGATGTTAAAAGTGCATTCCTCAATGGTAAGCTTGAGGAAGAAGTATATGTTGCTCAACCCCCAGGTTTTGAAGATCCAAAGAATCCTGACAAAGTCTTCAGACTCAACAAGGCCGTCTATGGCCTCAAGCAGGCCCCTCGGGCGTGGTATGATACTTTGAAGGAATTCCTCATGAAGAAAGGCTTTAAACCCGGTTCACTCGACCCTACACTTTTTACTAAATCTTATGATGATGAATTGTTTGTGTGCCAAATATATGTTGATGATATTATCTTTGGTTGTACTGACCAACGTTATAGTGATGAATTTGCCTATACGATGAGTGAAGAATATCAAATGTCTATGATGGGAGAGTTGAAATTCTTCTTAGGTCTTAAAATTCGTCAACAATGCAATGGCATATTCATATCTCAGGAGAAATACCTCAAGGATGTACTGAGGAAATTCGGTATGCAAGATTGCAAAGGCGTCAAAATTCCTATGCCCACAAATGGTCATCTGTGCACTGATGAAAATGGTATTGACTTCGATCATAAGGTATACCGCTCCATGATTGGTTCTTTATTGTACTTATGTGCATCTAGGCCAGATATAATGCTTAGTGTTTGCATGTGTGCCCGATTTCAAGCTACATCGAAAGAATCACACCATAAGGCTGTGAAGCATATTCTTCGATATCTAGCTCACACACCAACACTTGGATTATGGTACCCCAGGGGCTCGGCTTTTGATCTCATTGGATATTCTGACTCTGACTATGTTGGTGATCGTGTGGACCGCAAGTCAACATCTGGTACATGTCATTTCCTCGGACGATCTTTAGTCTGTTGGTCCTCGAAGAAACAGAACTACGTATCACTATCTATTACTGAAGCTGAGTACATTGCCGCTAGTTCTTGCTGTGCTCAATTGCTTTCGATGAAGAAAACTCTCAAGGACTACGGCGTCAACATGAAGAATGTGCCTCTCCTCTGTGACAATGAGAGTGCCATCAAGATTGCTCACAACCCAGTTCAGCACTCGAAGACAAAGCACATTCAAATTCGTCATCATTTTCTTCATGATCATGTGTTGAAGGGCGACATTTCTATTGAGCATGTGAAGACTGAAGAACGGCTAGCCGATATCTTCACAAAGCTCTTGGATGAGAAGAGATTTAGCAAGTTGCGGTGTGAGCTAAATACCCTAGAATCTTCGAATGTTCTTTGAAAAGGACACTCATCCTAACACTTATGCAAAATTGATGACTTAGATGTGCAACACATGAAGAAACGTTTTTCTTCAATCAATGAAGATTAACACTCTAAGTGTGAAGAAATTAATGAAGAATTTGATTCTCAGAACCCTACGACAATTGTACGTGGTGTCTGAAATCATTATTCTTATACGGTGGGTCTCGCCACCATCAAAAGTTGAAATTCCTCAGTTGTTCAAATTCTTCAACTTTGCATTGTCTTCACTGTTTCCGTCATTTTTCTTTATTGGCTATTTTTATATATACATATATATGAGTTTATGTCCTCTACAACATTCACTTATTGCTAATTCTTCAAGTTGGTTTTTCTGCTAAGTGAATGTGATCGGACCCTTCCCCCTCTATGCTAAACTCAACCCAATCTATTCACAAATTCTTCATGTGCGTTCTATTTGAAACTCGTTCAAAATCTTCACCGTGTCCTTGTCACCTGAAGAATTTGCGAACGGAACATTAAAACTTATCTTATCCAAATTTTCGGCTTTGCCGCTCAAACCGTTCCGCATCCCACGATATACTTATCTATTCACCCACGATCTAACACGATCTCCACTTCTCAGTACGTGGGTGACACATGCCATGCGAATGAGAAAGGTCAGGGGCACGTTCATCCAAATTCTTCGGGCAAACGGTTTTTCACCGTCGTTATAAATACTCCCCTTCCCCTTCCTCACTTCCTTTACTCCGCTCGACCTCCTTCTCTAGCTCGAGCTTCTCAAACCCTAGTGCCGCCGCTACTTCACCGTCGCCGGTGAGGAAGAGCTTCACTGCCTCGACCTCATCGCCGCCGTATTCGCGCCGGCCGTGGAAATCATCACTCCGCCGCCGCCGTAGCTGTCTTCCTCCGCCAAGTTAGGGCGTGGAAGATCTGCACTGACGAACTTCACATCTCCACACTCCAGTTCGTCGTGTTCTTCGTCCAGGGTAATTAAAAGTTAATTTTATTGCCCTCGTTGATTCAAATGATTTCTATAAAATCCTCAAAGGTGTTTTTCTTCATATCTTCACACACTAAAACACCTCACATATACTCTGTTCTTGATTCGTTTCTCTAAGCTATGTTTTTCTTCAAGATTCCTCAAATGTGTGGATTTTTGATCTATACATCTCTGGAACCTAAGACAAAGAACGCTTAGTGAAATTCTTCAAGACTCATCTGGTCAAATTCCTCAAACTTGTTCTTTTTACAAAACCTTCTGAGAACGCATATGACCTCTCCAAATTCCTCGCAACTATAATCTGTTCACAGGTACTCATGTCCGCTGCTGAATCACTAGGTTCTCATCAACTTAACTCATTTGCAGCGTTCCTCGAAGAAAAGTTGCATACTTCCTCAGAGAATTCGAATGTTCAAATTCCTCAACTGAAGAAAATGGCTGACGGTAAGAAGCCACAGAAAGGAGGAAAGAAGCCAGAGGTCAACACAGCGTTCGGAATCCCTGATGACATCTATGATGGGTACTGCACACCTCCTGAGGAAGATAAAAATCAGCGCAAGGTGCGCATACAGGAGATAGAGAGGAGATGGGCTAGAGAGTGGAGGGAGTACAGATATGTTACTCCCAAATACATGAAGAAATTCGCTGTTACCCCTCCATGCTCATGACCTCCATTGGCACCTGGCCAAGAAGCGAATCCCACCAGCGTCAAGAGCGGTGAGGACTTTCCAGAAGAATGGGCCAAGCGCCAGGCCAAGTTGGCCAAACAAGCAAAAGAAGCAGTGAGGAAATTCAATGAAGACTCTGCTACTGCTACTGCTGCCACTGAGGCCTCTGTCAAGCCAAAATCTATGGCAAAGAAGCCTGCACGTAAGCCAAGTGCTTCACCTTCAGTGCCCTCAAGGCCAAGTTCCTCAGCAATGCCCTCACGGCCAGAATCTTCAAAGCCCTCAAGGCCAATTCCTCATGCTACTCCTGCTCCTCCAAAACCCTCAGCTCCTCAAAATTCCTCAGCAGCTCCTCCAAAGTCCTCGGTTGCTCCGACAAAGTCCTCTACACCTGTGCATCTGGCCAAGTGCCAAAGGACTACAAGCATCTCTATTGCCTCAGGAGCTTCAGCTAGTTCCTCAACTGCACCAAATTCTTCAACGGGACCCTCTCTGCTGAAGACAAAGGACACTGCTGGACGAGGTCCTCGCCCTAGTCCTCAGAAGAAGCAGGTCGCCTTCCAAGTGTCGTCTGAAGAAGACGAAGCTGATGATGAAGAACTTGCTGAGATCATCAGAGATAGGCAAGTCAGGGCCGCTAGAGCCAAAGGCACAAGTGTGCCTCTACTTTTGGATCCAAAGTTGATCCTCGAATACATTGATGTTCGGCACAAGGATCCCAACACTCCAATGCCTGACTTCAAGCTGACTCTTGGCCAAAGTCACATGCTGACCCACTTCATACAAGAAGAAAAATGGAAATATGAGAAGGCCAGGCAGATCAAGAAAGCCTAGTACAAGAAGGAGCGCTATCTAAAGAAAAATGTTGTCTCTATGACAACTGAAGAACTTGTCGCTATTCAAATTGAGATCAAGAAACTCAGTGATGAATTTGACGCATACCGTGCTAATTGGCTTGGAGTCAAGGTTCGCTTTGTGAGACTTGTTGATAACTTCACCTCAAATGTTGCAGCCCCAACGCAACAGGAAATTCCTCAGGCTGAAGCATCTGCTCAGCCGACTGAAGAACATGCCAGCACCGCTGATGACTTTCAGGCTGTTGACGAAAATATGAGTTCCAGGGCTGATGACTGCATTCCAGCCGTTGCAAAAATTGCCAGGGCATCCACTAGTGGTGCGCCTGAAGAAAATGAAGAAGTCAGGGCAACTGCATCAGTTGTGCCTGGAGAAAATCAACCAGATTCCTCTGCTGCTCCTGCGCCTACATCAACTCCGATCCTTCCATCTGCATCAGATGTGAAGAAGACCAAGGCTGCAGAGCGTGCAGCTGTGAAGAAAAGGAAAGCATCAGCTACTTCAGATTCTTCAGCTCCGAAGAAAACGAAGTCTATGACAAGTTCGTTTGAAAATCCCATTGATGCTGTTCCGATCTCTACCATGCCATCAAAGGACATTGTTCCTTTTGATGAAGAATATGTGATCCCTAGAGGATCTGATGAAGAAAATCCTTCTGCTGCTTCGTCAAAGCAGATGGATGAAGAAATTGAAGCAGATCAAATCCCTTCAACACCAGTTATTTCCTCGCCTATGCCTCAGTTCACTGCTGAAGAGGCTGGCGTTGAAGAAATGGAAAATGAAGATGTGGACGTTGGCTGCTCCACACCAGTGATAATTGATGAATTCTGGGAAAGTCAGCATCCCAACTCTCCAATGTTCACACCTTTACAGCAAATACATCAGTCCCCTGCACAAAATGTTCAAATGGGCTCTGAAGAAACTGTTGCTGCTGAACATCTGAAGACACAGACTGCCACTAATGTTGAAGAAACTGTTGCTGCTGAACATCTGAAGACACAGACTGCCACTGAAGAGGAACCAGAAATTCCTCAGCCTGAAGAACCTGAGATTGCAATTCCTGAGGTTGTGATGCAACTCATTGACACTCCTCTACCCAAGCCAAAGGATCCATTCTTCAGGAAGCAAAAATTCAAGGCTGATGAGTTCTTCGGCGAACACGTATTCTTCACAGACTACAACCCCTATGACTCTGCTCGCATTAGGAAGAGGCATTTCTGGACTGCCAGCCAGGCTAATTTCTATTCCTCAATGTTGTTCAACAAAGACAAAATCTTCTACCATGAGCACATTCCTCACGTGGATATGGAATCTCTGTCGTGCTTTGTGCCAGTCCTCAGTGTTCTTCACGACGCTGGACTGTTAAATTTCTGCACTGACATCCGTGATTGGAATGAAGAACTCATTCTTCAATTTTATGCGACGGTGCACATCATAGGAGATTCTGAAGATGTGAATTCATGGGTGCTGGACTAGATGTCTGAAAACACTCACTACACGGCACCAGCTACTGAATTGCTTCGTGCCTTACCACTTAGTCCTCCCCTTGAAGCTGCTCGTTGCGCCTACAGTGAACCTTAGCTTACAAATCACTACATGCAAGTTCTGATGAAGCCTTTGAAGCCAGGTCAGGCCCCACGAACCAAATTCACCGTGAAGGAATTACTATATGTGCCCAGAACTGTCTATCGCATTCTGATGAGGACAATGAGTCCCATCAAAGGCCATGACTCATCTGATGAGGAAATTGTTGGCATCATGAAGAATCTGGTATTCAACATCGTTCATGGCATTCCTATCAATTATCATAATTTCTTCATGAGGACTCTGGTAAATGTTGCACTTTCTCTGTTTAAGCTGAAGCCTTATGCACCCTGGATCATGAGATTCCTCGGGACAAGGACTTTCCTAAACTACAAAGCTGATTTTCAGAATCACCTCAGCTACTTGCCCCCGATTGAAGTCCTCAAGTGGACCTATTCCTCAGTTGACGAAAAGGGCAAGGCACGAGCTGTTATAGATGAAGGCATTCGTCCATTGGATGGTCAGTTTCGCAAAGCTACATCTTATTCCACCAATGATGACTCTGCCACACATGACTCTGCCAATGCACCCAAGTCTACTCCTCAAGCCACTGCTCCTCATGTGATGACTGACCGTGAGCTTCTGCTTAGTCTTCACCAGAAGGTGGATCGAAACCATAAATGGGTTAAGCGTCAGTTTGGTTCATTTCTTCACAACATGACTGCTACACACAATGCAGTGAAGAAAAACCATTACTACCTCCATGAAGTTTTCGGTCACACCTGGGCCATTCTATCACATCTGTATGGTGAAGAAGATCTCAAGAACATGGGTCTCAAGGAAGATTTTGACTGGTATGCACCTCCATCGAAGAAATTCAAGAAGGTCAAGGTTCCTTCCTTGGTGGCCAGCTCATATTCTTCATCGCGCGACACCGATGAGCATGAAGACTTGGACGACACTACAGCAGGCCCTTCCACGACAAACGACCCCAACAACGCTGGCGCTCCTTCATCAACTTCATATTCTTCAGGGGCGTTAGTCCTCATTTTCGATCCTTTTTGTCATTTGATGACAAAGGGGGAGAATTTTGAGTTAGTCTTCAAGCGGGTCTGTCTATATGGGCGTTTTCTCTGCTAAGTTACAACTCTCGTTCTTCTGAAACTTTATTGGATCGAGTTGTAAACTTAAACCCGATGGTGCTCTGATACTCTTGATGCTTTTTGCATGCTTATTCCTCATATATGTTAATGCACGCATGCTGAATTACATCAGTCACCATATTTCATCATGCATTTCAAATTCTTCACTATGATATGTCAAATGCATGTATGAACTACAAGATATAGGGGGAGATCTCCATCATTCTACTCTTCAAGTGTGCAATGCTTCAAAAGCAAATTCCTCACCATGCACATCTTCAGGGGGACTGCTCCTATATCTTGCAATCAAATTCGTCAATATCAGTATTTACACTTCATATGTTTATCCCCATTGAAAACTTAACCTATATTGTCATCAATCACCAAAAAGGGGGAGATTGTAAGTGCATCTAGTGCCCCTTAGTGATTTTGGTGTATTGAAGACTTATAGGTTGAGGGACTAATGTGTTTGTGAGTGTACACAGGTCCATAAGTCTATGAGGAGTTTGATATTTACAGAGAAAGTCGACCCCTAAAAATGAAGTTCTTCGACTAAATACTTTGGATTTCTGAAGACTTTCTGAAGACTTTGAAAGTGAAGAAATTGGTGTGACCATTGAAGACCCGGTATTCATGTGAGGAACATGAAGCGTGAAGACTTTTGTTTTTACAGTTTCATTTTCTCTTTCTTGAGTCTTAGGAAACACCGTACTGTTAAAGGGGGTCGAGAAAATACTAAGGAAAAATTTCCAAGTGATGCTCAACTCAAAATCCTACACCTACCAATCCCTTCGAGTGAAGCCATTGGAAATCTCATACAGTTCAGTCATATTCTTCAGTGACAGAGACGAAGTTCTTCTTTTCTCTGAGGAATTTGTTCTGACTGAGGAGTTAGGAATTCGCCAGTGCGGATTGCCTACATAGTGAGGAACATGATAGCCCTGACGATTTTGCTACTCAAAATTCTGACCGTTGTTGTGCTATGCGCCAGCTGTCCCAAAATATCTACCCACCTAACGGTCATATCATTGAAGGGCATTTATGTCTTATCATGTCGGGCTGCTCCGTAGGCTATAAATAGCCGCCCCCTACAACCACTAGCTGGTTGGCTGCTCCGAGAGAAACTGACACTTGTCATTTGAGAGCATCCCATCCTCCGAGGACTTTGAGCGAAAATCATCAAGTGAGGAAAACCAAAACCCAAACCCAAACACCTACAAACCCAAAGTGATTGAGCATCACTGAAGAGATTGATCCTGCACGGATCCGACGCTTGTTACCTTTGAAGACTGTACTTCTTCCAGACGGTTAGGCGTCAAGGTCTAGAGAATCCAAGAGAAATTGTGGATCGCCGAGTGACCAAGTTTGTGAAGGTTCGGAAGTCACCTGAAGACTTATCACGAGTGATTGGGCGAGGTCTGTGTGACCTTAGCTCAAGGAGAATATGATGAGGACTGTGTATCCGGGACTGGGTGTCCTCAGGTTTAAATACCTAGCCGCTCCAAACAGATGTACAACTGAGACAGCAGTTGGAATTGGTCTACCAAATCATTGTCTTCACCAAGCTCACTGGTTCTATTTCCTCAACTCTTTCATTTCCTCATAACTGTGTTGAGTGCTTGTTCGTATCTGTGTTTGAAGACTTTGACTGAATACTTTCTCAAATTCCTCAGTTCAATTTCTTCAGTCTGTTTGTCTTCATCCTATGTTATCTTGTGCTTACGCTTTCTGTACTCTGTGCTTGTCTTCATTTAATCATGATGACTATGATTGTGTTCTGTTATGTTTAATTTTGAGTACTTATTCTGCCACTAGTAGTTCTTCGCTAAGGAATTTCCTCACCTGCAAATTCCTTAGTGAAGAATTCATAAAAATCGCCAATTCACCCCCCCCCTCTAGCCGATATAACGCACTTTCACATTAACACATAGTGAGTACATGAACTCCTCAAAATACGGTCATCACCGGGAGTGGTCCCGACAATTGTCACTTCGGGGTTGCCAGATCATAACACATAGTAGGTGACTATAGACTTGCAAGATAGGGTCAAGAACTCACATATATTCATGAAAACATAATAGGTTTAGATCTAAAATCATGGCACTCGGGCCCTAATGACAAGCATTAAGCATAGCAAAGTCATAGCAACATCAATCTCAGAATATAGTGGATACTAAGGATCAAACCCTAACAAAACTAACTCGATTACATGATAAATCTCATCCAACCCATCACCGTCCAGCATGCCTACGATGGAATTACTCACGCATAGCGGTGAGCATCATGAAATTGGTGATGGAGGATGGTTGATGATGACGATGGCGATGGATTCCCCTCTCCGAAGCCCCGAACGGACTCCAGATCAGCCCTCTCGAGAGAGTTTAGGGCTTGGCAGCGGCTACGTAACGTAAAACGCGATGAATCCTTCTCTCTGATTTTTTTTCCCCGAACACGAATATATGGAGTTGGAGTTGAGGCCGGTGGAGCTCCAGGGGGCCCACAAGGCAAGGGGGCGCGCCCAGGGGGTAGGGCGCGTGATACGTCTCCAACGTATCTACTTTTACAAACACTTTTGCCCTTATTTTGGACTCTAATTTGCATGTTTTGAATGGAACTAACCCAGACTGACGATGTTTTTAGCAGAATTACCATGGTGTTATTTATGTGCAGGAGCAAACGTTCTCGGAATGACCTGAAACTTCATGGAGCCACTTTTCAGAAAATAAGAAAAATACCTGCAAAAGATGAAGGCCGGGGGGGCCACCTCCTCTCCACGAGGGTGGGGGCGCGCCTGCCCCCCTAGGGCACGCCCCCTACCTCGTGGGCCCCCTGTTGCCTCTCCGACTCCAACTCCAACTCCATATCTTGAGTTTCGGGGAGAAAAAATTAGAGAGAAGAAATCATCACGTTTTACGATACGGAGCCACCACCAAGCCCTAAAACCTCTCGGGAGGGCTGATCTGGAGTCCGTTCGGGGCTCCGGAGAGGGGAATCTGTCGCCATCGTCATCATCAACCATCCTCCATCACCAATTTCATGATGCTCACCGCTGTGTGTGAGTAATTCCATCATAGGCTTGCTAGACGGTGATGGGTTGGATGGGATCTATCATGTAATCAAGTTAGTTTTGTTAGGGTTTGATCCCTAGTGTCCACTATGTTCTGAGATTGATGTTGCTATGACTTTGCTATGCTTAATGCTTGTCACTAGGGCCCGAGTGGCATGATTTCAGATCTGAACCTATTATGTTTTCATCAATATATGAGTGTTCTTGATCCTATCTTGCAAGTCTATAGTTATGATCCATTAACCCCGAAGTGACAATAATCGGGATACTTACCGGTGATGACTGTAGTTTGAGGAGTTCATGTATTCACTATGTGTTAATGCTTTGCTCCGGTACTCTATTAAAAGGAGGCCTTAATATCCCTTAGTTTCCGTAAGGACCCTGCTGCCACGGGAGGGTAGGACAAAAGATGTCATGCAAGTTCTTTTCCATAAGCACGTATGACTATATTCAGAATACATGCCTACATTATATCAACGAACTGGAGCTAGTTGAAAGTGCGTTATATCGACTAGAGGGGGGGTGAATAGGCGATTTTTATGAAATTCTTCACTGAAGAATTTGCCGGTGAGGAAATTCCTTAGCGAAGAACTACTAGCAGCAGAATAAGTACTCAAAAGTAAACATAACAGAATACAAGCATAGTCATCATGATGAAATGAAGACAGGCACAGAGTACAGGAAGCGTAATCACAGGATAACACAGGATGAAGACAAACAGACTGAAGAAATTGAACTGAGGAAATTGAGAAAGTCTTTAGTCAAAGTCTTCAAACACAGATATGAACAAGCACACAACACAGTTATGAGGAAATGAAAGAGTTGAGGAAATAGAACCAGTAAGCTTGATGAAGACAATGATTTGGTAGACCAGTTCCAACTGTTGTCTCAGTTGTACGTCTGGTTGGAGCGACTGAGTATTTAAACTCGAGGACACACAGTCCCGGACACCCAGTCAAGGACACTTAGTCCAAGACACCCAGTCCTCACCGCATTCTCCTTGAACTAAGGTCACACAGACCTCGTCCAATCACTCGTGGTAAGTCTTCAGGCGACTTCCAAACCTTCACAAACTTGGTCACTCGGCGATCCACAATTCCTCTTGGATGCTCTAGACCATGACGCCTAACCATCTGGAAGAAGCACAGTCTTCAAAGGTAACAAGCGTCGGATCCACTCAGGATCAATCTCTTCAGTGACGCTCAATCACTTGGGGTTTGTAGGTGTTTGGGTTTTGGGTTTTTGGTTTTTCCTCACTTGATGATTTTCGCTCAAAGTCATCGGAGGATGGGTTGCTCTCAAATGACAAGTGTCAGTTTCTCTTGGAGCAGCCAACCAGCTAGTGGTTGTAAGGGGGCGGCTATTTATAGCCTAGTGAGCAGCCCGACATGATAAGACATAAATGCCCTTCAATGATATGACCGTTAGGTGGATAGATATTTTGGGACAGTTGGCGCATAGCACAGCAACGGTCGGAATTCTAAGTAGCAAAATCCTCAGGGCTATCATGTTCCTCACTGTGTAGGCAATCCGCACTGGCGAATTCCTAACTCCTCAGTCAAGACAAATTCCTCAGAGACCAGAAGAACTTCGTCTCTGTCACTGAAGAAATTGACTGAACTGTATGAGATTTCCAATGGCTTCACTCGAAGGGATTGGTAGACGTAGGATTTTGAGTTGAGCATCACATGGAAATTTTTCCTTATTATTTCCTCGACCCCCTTTAACAGTATGGTGTTTCCTATGACTCAAGAAAGAGAAAAACAAAACTATGAAAACAAAAGTCTTCAAGCTTCATATTCCTCGCATGAATATCAAGTCTTCACGGACACACCAATTTCTTCACTTTCAAAGTCTTCATGAAAGTCTTCAGAAATACCAAAATCTTCAGTCGAAGATATTCATTTTTAGGGGTCGACTTTTCCTGTAAATATCAAACTCCTCATAGACTTATAGACCTGTGTACACTCACAAACGCATTAGTCCCTTAACCTATAAGTCTTCAATACACCAAAATCACTAAGGGGCACTAGATCCACTTACAATCTCCCCCTTTTTGGTTATTGATGATAATGTAGGTTAAGTTTTCAATGGGGATAAGCATATGAAGTGTAACTACTGATATTGAGGAATTTGATTGCAAGATATAGAAGAACTCCCCCTGAAGATGTGCATAGTGAGGAATTTGCTTTTGAAGCAATGCACACCTGAAGAGTTGAATCATGGAGATCTCCCCTTATATCTTGTAATTAATACACGCATTTAACATATAATATGAAGAATTTGAAATGCATGATGAAATATGGTGCCTGATGAAATTCAGCATGCGTGCAATAATATTTAACGGGGAATAAGCATGCAGAATAGTGCATCAAAAGTATCAGAGCACAGTGCATCAAAAGTATCAGGGCACCATCGGGTTTAAGATTACAACTCGATCCAATAAAGTTTCAGAAGAACGAGAGTTGTAACTTAGCAAAAAAAAACGCCCATATAGTAGACCCGCTTGAAGACTAACTCATATTTCTCCCCCTTTGTCATCAAAATGACCAAAAGGATCGAAAATGAGGACTATCACCCCTGAAGATAATCATGTTGCTGAAGGAGCGCCAGAATTGTTGGGGTCGTTTGTTGATGTAGGGCCTGCCGCAGTGTCGTCCAAATCTTCATGTTCATCAGTGTCGCGTGATGAAGAAAATGAGCTGGCCACCAGAGAAGGAACTTGGACCTTCTTGAATTTCTTCGGTGGAGGTGCGGACCAGTCAAAATCTTCTTTGAGACCCATGTTCTTCAGATCTTCTTCACCATATAGATGTGACAGGATTGCCCAGGTGCGACCGAAGACTTGATGGAGGTAGTAGTGGTTTTTCTTCACTGCATTGTGTGTGGCAGTCATGTTGTGAAGAAGTGAACCAAACTGACGCTTAACCCATTTGTGATTTCGATCCACCTTCTGGTGAAGACTAAGAAGAAGTTCACGGTCAGTCATCACGCTTGGAGCAATGGCTTGAGGAGTGGACTTAGGTGCATTGGCAGAGTCATGTGTGGCAGAGTCATCATTGGTGGAATAAGATGCAGCTATGTGAAACTGACCATCCAATGGACGAATGCCTTCATCTACTACAGCTGGTGCCTTGCCCTTTCCATCAAGTGAGAAATATGTCTGCTTGAGGACTTCAATTGGGGGCAAGTAGCTGAGGTGATTCTGGAAATCAGCTTTGTAGTTGAGTGAAGACCTTGTCCTGAGGAATCTCATGATCCAAGGTGCATAGGGCTTCAGCTCAAACGGAGATAGTGCAACATTGGCCATAGTCCTCATAAAGAAATTGTGATAATTGACAGGAATGCCATGAACGATGTTGAATACCAGATTCTTCATGATGCCAACAATTTCCTCATCAGATGAGTCATGGCCTTTGATAGGACTGATTGTCCTCATAAGAATACGATAGGCAGTTCTGGGCACGTACAGCAATTCCTTCACGAGGAATTTGGTTCTTGGTGCTTGACCTAGCTTCAAAGGTTTCATTAGCACCTGCATGTAATGATGTGTGAGCTCAGGTTCACTGTAGATGCAGCGAGCTTCTTCAAGGGGAGGACTGAGTGGTAGAGCACGAAGCAATTTAGAGGCTGGTGCAGTGTAGTGAGTGTTTTCAGACATCCAGTCCAGCACCCATGAATTCACATCTTCAGCATCTCCGGTGATGTGCAGTGTTGCATAGAATTGAAGAATCAATTCTTCATTCCAATCGCAGATGTTAGAGCAAAAGTGGAGCAGTCCAGCGTCGTGAAGAACACTCAGGACTGGTGCGAAGCACGGTAGAGATTCCATATCCACATGAGGAATATGCTCATGGTAGAAAATCTTCTCCTTGTTGAACAGCACTGAGGAATAGAAATTGGCTTGACTGGTAGGCCAGAAACGCCTCTTCCTAATGCGAGCAGAGTCATATGGGTTGTAGTCTTCGAAGAAGACGTACTCGCCGAAGAAATCATCAGCCTTGAACTTTTGCTTGCGTGAGAATGGATCCTTTGGCTTCGGCAGAGGAGTGTCAGTGAGTTGCATCACGACCTCAGGAATCTCAATTGCAGGTTCTTCAGGCTGAGGAATTTCTGGTTCCTCCTCAGTGGCAGTCTGCATCGTTGGTTGTTCAGCAGCAGCAGTTTCTTCAGCGCTAGTGGCTGGAATTTCCTCATGGACAGATGCAATGGGATGAGTTTCTTCAGAGCCCATGTGAACAGTTTGTGTGGGGGACTGAGGAATTTGCTGTAGAGGGGTGAACATTGGAGAGTTTGGATGCTAACTTTCCCAGAATTCATCACTGATTACGGGTGTGCAGCAGCCAATGTCCACATCTTCATCTTCCATTTCTTCAACGCCAGCCTCTTCAGCTGTGAACTGAGGCATGGGCGAGGAGATGATAAGTGTTGAAGGGATCGCATCCACTTCGATTTCTTCATCCAATGGTTCGGACGAAGCAGCAGAAGGAGTTTCTTCATCAGATCCGCCGGGGATCACATATTCTTTATCAAAAGGAATGAGGTCCTTTGATGGCCTGGTTGAGATGGGAACAGCATCAATCGGATTTGCAAATGAGCTTGTCATAGGCTTCATTTTCTTCGAAGCTGAAGAATCTGAAGCAGCTGATGCTTTCCTTTTCTTCACTGCAGCATGCTCTACAGTCTTGGTCTTCTTCACATCTGATGCAGATGGAAGGATTGGAGTTGAAGTTGGTGCAGGAGCAGCTGAGGAATCTGGTTGATGTTCTCTAAGCACAACTGATGCAGTTGCCCTGAGTTCTTCAGTTTCTTCAGGCACACCACTAGTGGGTGCCCTGGCAATTTCTTCAGCGGCTGGAATGCAGTCATCAGCCCTGCAACTCACATTATCTTCAGCAGCCTGATTGTCATCAGCGGTGCTGGCATTTTCTTCAGTAGGCCGAGCAGATGCTTCAGCCTAAGGAATTTCCTGTTGCGTTGGGGCTACAACATTGGAAGTGAAGTTATCCGCAAGTTCCACAAAACGAACCTTGGCTCCAAGCCAATCAGCGCGATATGCGTCAAAGTCATCACTGAGTTTCTTAATCTCAGTATGAATAGTGACAAGTTCTTTAGTTGTCATAGAGACAACGTTTTTCTTCAAATAGCGCTCTTTCTTGTACTACGCTTTCTTGATCTGCCTGGCCTTCTCAAATTTCCACTTTTCTTCTTGAATGAAGTGGGTCAGCATGTGACTCTGGCTAGGAGTCAGCTTGAAGTCAGGCAAGGGAGTGTTGGGGTCCTTGTGCCAGACATCAATGTAGTCGAGGATCAACTTGGGATCCAAAAGCAGTGGCACCTCTGATCCTTTGGCTCTAGCGGCCCTGACTTGCCTGTCTCTGATGATTTCTGCAAGTTCATCATCATCAGCTTCGTCTTCTTCAGACGATACTTGGAAAGCGACTTGTTTCTTTTGAGGACTTGGGTGAGGACCTCGTCCAGCAGTGACCTTTGTCTTCAGCAGTGAGGGGCCAGCTGAGGAACTAGCTGAGACACCTGAGGCAATGGAGATGCTGGCAGTCCTTTGGCACGAAGAGAGATGCGCAGGTGCTGAGGATTTGGTCGGAACAGCTGAAGGCTTTGGCAGAGGAGCTGAGGACTTTGGAGGAATAGAAGCAGCATGAGGAATTTGCCGTGAGGGCTTTGATGATTCTGGTCGTGAGGGCATTGCTGGTGAAGCACTTGGCTTGCGCGCAGGCTTCTTTGACATAGTCTTCTTTGGCTTGACAGCAAAGGCCTCAGCAGAGGCAGCAGCAGCAGCAGAGTCTTCATTGAATTTCCTCACTGCTTCTTTGGCTTGCATAGCCAACTTGCCTTGGCGCTTGGCCCATTCATCAGGATAGTCTTCACCGCGCTTGAGGCTGGTGGGATCAGCGATTTGGCCAGGTGCCAATGGTGCTCTTGGGCATGGAGGATCGAGTGTGAATTTCTTCATATACTTAGGAGTGACATATTTGTACTCCCTCCATTCTCTTGCCCATCTCCTCTCTATCTTCTGAATGCGCACTTTGCGCTCATTCTTGGTTTCCTCAGTAGGTGTGCAGTACCCAGCATATATGTCATCAGGGATTTCAAACGCTGTATTTACCTCAAGCCTCTTTCCTCCCTTTTGTGGCTTCTTACCATCAGCCATTTTCTTCAGTTGAGGAATTTGAACAATTGAATTCTCTGAAGAAGTATGCAACTTTTCTTCGAGGAACGCTGCAAATGAGTTAAGTTGATGAGAACCTAGTGATTCAGCAGCTGACATGTGTACCTGTGAACAGATTATAGTTGCGAGGAATGTGGAGAGGTCATATGCGTTCTCAGAAGGTTTTTCAAAATGAACAAGTTTGAGGAATTTGACCAGATGAGTCTTGAAGATTTTCACTAAGCGTTCTTTGTCTTAGGTTCCAGAGTTGTATAGATCGAAGATCCACACAATTGAGGAATCTTGAAGAAAAATGATGCTTAGAGAAACGAATCAAGAACGGATGACTTGTGAGGTGTTCAGTGTGTGAAGATATGAAGAAAAACACTTTTGAAGATTTTGTCGATAATCATTCGAATCAACGAGGGCAGTAAAAGTAACTTTTAATTACCCTGGACAAAGAACACGATGAACTGGAGTGAGGAGATGTGAAGTTCGTCTGTGCAGATCTTCCACGCCCTAACTTGGCGGAGGAAGACGGCTACGGCGGCGGTGGAGTGAAGATGTCCGTGGTCGGCGCGAGTACGTCGGCGACGAGGTCGAGGCAGTGAAGCTCTTCCTCACCGGCGGCGATGAAGTAGCGGCGGCGCTAGGGTTTGAGAAGCTCGATCTGGAGAGAGAGGTCGAGCGGAGTAAAAGAAGTGAGGAAGGGAAGGAGGGGTATTTATAGCCACGGTGAAAAAACTGCTCGCCTGAAGAAATTGGACGAATGTGCCCCTGACCCTTCTCATTCGCATGACATGTGTCACCCATGCAGTGAGAGGTGGAGATCGTGTTAGATCGTGGGTGAGTGGATAAGTGTATCATGGGATGCGAAACGGTTTGAGCTGTAAAACTGACAATTTCGATAAGATAGGTTTTAAAGTTCCGTTCGCACTTTCTTCAGCTGACAAGGACACAGTGAAGATTTTGAACGAGTTTCAAATAGAATGCACATGAAGAATTTGTGAACAGATTGGGTTGAGTATAGCATAGAGGGGAAGGGTCCGATCACATTAACTTAGCAGAAAACCAACTTGAAGAAATAGCAATAAGTGAATGTTGTAGAGGACATAAACTCATATATATATATAGCCAATGAAGAAAAACTACGGAACCAGTGAAGACTATGCAAAGTTGAAGAATATGAATAATTTGAGGAATTTCAACTTTTGGTGGTGGCGTGACCCACCGTATAAGAATGATGATTTCAGACACCGCGTACAATTATCGTAGGGTTCTGAGAATCAAATTCTTCGTTAATTTCTTCACACTAAGAGTGTTATTCTTCATTGATTGAAGAAAAACATTTCTTCATGTGTTGCACATCTAAGTCATCAATTTTGCATAAGTGTTAGGATGAGTGTCCTTTTCAAAGAACATTCGAAGATTCTAGGATATTTGGCTCACACTGCAACTTGCTAAATCTCTTCTCATCCAAGGGCTTTGTGAAGATATCGGCTAGCTGTTCTTCAGTCTTCACATGCTCAATGGAAATTTCGCCCTTCAACACATGATCACGAAGAAAATGATGACGAATTTGAATGTGCTTTGTCTTCGAGTGCTGAACTGGGTTGTGAGCAATCTTGATGGCACTCTCATTGTCACAGAAGAGAGGCACATTCTTCATGTTGACGTCGTAGTCCTTGAGAGTTTGCTTCATCCATAGCAATTGGGCACAGCAAGAACCAGCGACAATGTACTCAGCTTCAGCAGTAGATAGTGATATGCAGTTTTGTTTCTTCGAGGACCAACAGACCAAAGATCGTCCGAGGAAATGACATGTACCAGATGTTGACTTGCGATCCACACGATCACCAGCATAGTCAAAGTCATAATATCCAACAAGATCAAAAGTCGAGCCCTTGGGGTACCATAATCCAAGTGTTGGTGCGTGAGCTAGATATCGAAGAATATGCTTCACAGCCTTATGGTGTGATTCCTTCGGTGCAGCTTGAAATCGGGCACACATGCAAACACTAAGCATTATATCTGGCCTAGATGCACATAAGTATAATAAGGAACCTATCATGGAGCGGTATACCTTATGATCAAAGTCAATACCATTTTCATCAGTGCACAGATGGCCATTTGTGGGCATAGGGATTTTGACGCCTTTGCAATCTTGCATGCCGAATTTCCTCAGTACATCCTTGAGGTATTTCTCCTGAGATATGAATATGCCATTGTGTTGTTGACGAATTTGAAGACCTAAGAAGAATTTCAACTCTCCCATCCTAGACACTTGATATTCTTCACTCATCATCTAGGCAAATTCATCACTATAATGTTGGTCAGTACAGCCAAAGATAATATCATCAACATATACTTGGCACACAAACAATTCACCATCATAAGATTTAGTGAAAAGAGTAGGGTCGAGTGAACCGGGTTTGAAGCCTTTCTTCATGAAGAGTTCCTTCAAAGTATCATACCAAACCCGTGGGGCCTGCTTGAGGCCATAGAGGGCCTTGTTGAGTCTGAAGACTTTGTCAGGATTCTTTGGATCTTCAAAACCTGGGGGTTGAGCAACATATACTTCTTCCTCAAGCTTACCATTGAGGAATGCACTTTTCACATCCATTTGATATAAAGTGATATCATGATGGTTAGCATAAGCAAGTAATATGCGAATAGCCTCAAGTCTAG
Organism: Triticum urartu; assembly: GCF_003073215.2. Classification (NCBI taxonomy): domain Eukaryota; kingdom Viridiplantae; phylum Streptophyta; class Magnoliopsida; order Poales; family Poaceae; genus Triticum; species Triticum urartu. Next base: position 479,318,715 of record NC_053024.1, read on the forward strand.
CAACAGGTGCAAAAGTTTCATCGAAATCAATTCCTTCAACCTGTGTGTAGCCTTGAGCTACAAGCCGTGCCTTATTCCTCACCACAAGGCCATTTTCATCTTGCTTGTTGCGGTAGATTCACTTTGTGACGATGATATTGTGCTTGCGAGGATCTGGACGTTTGACCAGTTCCCAGACATTGTTAAGCTCGAACTGATGTAATTCCTCTTGCATGGTCTGAATCCACTCAGGCTCCAGAAATGCTTCATCTACCTTAGTGGGCTCTGTAATAGAGACAAAAGCATACTGCCCACAAAAGTTAGACAAATGTGATGCTTTTGAGCGTGTGAGAGGACCTGGCACTTTGATGTCATTGATGATCTTTTCAACTTGCACTTCTTTTGCAATGCGAGGATGAGCTGGTTGTCGTTGAAGAATTTGATCAGCGTTTTCTTCAGCATCATTTTCTTCAGCATTTTCTTCAGGTGCATTAGCTCGATGTTCTTCATGTTCTGGAATGAATTCTTCAGCAGATTCTTCAGTAGGGAATGACATCCTCAGTAGCCTTGAACTTGATAGTTTCCTCAAGTGCTGGTTCATCTATCACAGTAGGTAGGTGCTCTCTTTGCGAGCCATTAGTTTCATCGAACCGCACATCTACAGTTTCAACAACTTTGTGAAGAACGTTGTTGAAGACTCTGTAGGTGTGCGAGTCCTTTCCGTAACCAAGCATAAAACCTTCATGTGCTTTCGGTGCAAATTTTGAGTTGTGATGAGGATCTCTAATCCAACATTTAGCACCGAAGACTTTGAAATAACTTACATTGGGTTTCTTATCAGTGAGGAGTTCATAGGTAGTCTTTTTGAAGAATTTGTGAAGATATACTCTATTGATGATGTGGCACGCAGTATCAATTGCCTCAGTCCAGAAACGACGAGGCGTTTTGTATTCATCAAGCATAGTCCGAGCCATCTCAGCAAGAGTCCTGTTCTTGCGCTCCACGACGCCATTCTGCTGAGGAGTGTAAGGAGCAGATAACTCATGAGTAATACCAAGTTCATCAAGATAGTCATCGAGACCAGAATTCTTGAACTCAGTGCCATTGTCACTTCTGATGTGCTTGATCTTCACACCAAAGTTGGTTGAAGCCCTCGAGGAAAATCGTTTGAAGACTTCATGCACTTCATGTTTGTAAGTAACAAGGTGTACCCATGTGTAGCGAGAATAATCATCAACAATAACAAAGCCATATTGAGATGCTTCATTTGAAACAGCAGAATAATGATTAGGACCAAAGAGATCCATGTGAAGAAATTCAAACGGGCGAGTGGTGGTCATGATAGACTTTGCTGGATGCTTGGCCTTGGTCATCTTCCCAGCTTCATAGGCTCCGCATAGGTGATCCTTGAGGAATTTGACATTCTCGATACCAATGACATGCTTCTTCTTCGCAAGCGTGTGCAAATTCCTCATGCCTGCATGACCAGGTCGTCGATGCCAGAGCCAGCCTTCTGAAGCTTTTGCAAGCAAGCACACGGCTGGTTGTGGTCCTGTAGAGAAATCAACAATATACAGGTCTCCTCTCCTAAAGCCTTCGAAGACTTTGGAATTGTCAGCTTCCATAACCACAACACAACGGTACTTGCCAAATACAACAACCATATCAAGATCACAAAGCATTGAGACAGACATAAGGTTGTATCCTAAGGACTCAACAAGCATGACTTTGTCCATGTGTCGATCCTTTGTAATCGCAACCTTACCTAGACCCAGTACCTGACTTTTGCCTTTGTCAGCAAAGATGATATGCTTCAGATGCGACGGAGATAATGGAGCATCCATCAATAGATTCTTGTCACCAGTCATGTGGTTTGTACATCCATTATCGAGGACCCACTCAGTGGCTTTGGGTTGATCATCCTGCAGATGAATTAGTGCAGCTTACAAACTCATATACTTCATCAGTGAAGAATATGACATCAATTCATCAGATCAATTTCATCAAGTAAAAGAACTAATGACGCAATATGAGGACGTGAGAAATGAAAGTTCATTTCTTCATGGTTAGCCTGCGTCCTTTCAGGCATGCTCAGGTCTCCAGCAAATTTTTCAGACGATTATGTGCGTCTAGAGACCTGACCCTGCAAAAGAGATTAGTTCTTTTTCTTCACCACCCACATCTGAAGGGGTGGCAAAGAGTTCATCATTCTGCGAGCTCCATACGAGAAGGATGGCATAGAAGCCAGTCCATTTCGTTTCACATAAGAGGGGTTAGAGTAAGCATAAGAGTATGCAGAGAAATTCTTCGAGGACTTATGGACATAATGATTTGAAGAATAATGCATATATCCATAATCCTTAGATCTTCCCTGCGAAACAGACGTGTTAGCACGATGATGTTCATATGAGGACTTTGCTCCATATGAGGAATTTGGTCCATATGAAGAATTTGATCTGGGGTTCCTATTCTTCACAGGTGGTGTCATGATGACATTCACCTGAAGATTTTCAAGACATCTTTTGGGAACCCAGATTTTCTTCATAGGGGAGCCGTTCCTGCAGTTAGTGCCAACATATCTAGCAAATACTTCACCATTCTGATTTTTGAATAGTTTATAGTTGGAGTCAATTGACTCATCATCAGAATGAGGAGATTCACATGCAAATCCAGATAAGTTAGATGGATCAACTGGAGGTCCCTTTGCAGCGACCCATTAGTTTTGGGGTACTGCTCAGGCTTCCAATATGTACCATCAGCATTGAGTTTCCTCTCAAAGGAGATACCCTCTTTCCTAGGGTTCCTGTTGAGGATCTGCTTTTTAAGCACATCACAAAGAGCCCGATGCCCTTTGAGGCTTTTGTACATGCCTGTCGTGTACAATTCCTTCAGCCCTGCATCGTCAGTGATACTAGCAATGTCCTCATATGAGGAATTAGTGATAGCAGAGGCATGTGAAGAATTTGAAACATTAGCAGCATTTGAACATTCAGGTGAAGAATTAGCAGATTCAGGTTCAATGCACTTCAAGCATGGTGGAACAAATTCTTCCTGAGAAGCGCTGATTTGTTGAGCAAGTAATGAATCGCGCTCCTTCTGAAGATCTTCATAACTCACTCTTAGATTCTCAAGGTCTTTCTTTCTTTGAAGAAATTCATAAGAAAGTTTCTCATGATCCGATAAGAGAGTGTTATGATGACTTTGATGTTTGTCAAGCTTGGACTGAAGTCTCTGAAGATTTTCAGTCAAAGTTTCAGTGCGATCCATTTCTTCACCCAACATATCATCACTTTTATTTAGCATATAGTGAGCTTTTTCCAAAGCTCTTTGTTGTTTAGTAGCAAGGGAAGCAAGTTTGACATAGCTGGGTCCAAATTCATCACCAGATTCATCATCACTGGACTCGGATAGGTAGCATTCAGTTACCTCAGCATCTTTTGCCATAAGGCATGATGCAGAAGATGATGATTCTGGTTCGAATGTCATCATTTTGAGAGATTCCTTGAAGTCCTCAAACCAAGGATCATGACAGGTTCGATGACCTTCATAGACCTCAGAGAGACGGTCCCAGATGAGCTTCGCATGATCGAGATGCATGATATTCCTGAACTGATTTTGTGACAGGCTGGAGCAGATGACATCCTTCGCCGTGAGGTTGAGAAGAGTATACTTGCGAATGTCATCAGCATCCGCCATCTTGCGCAGATCAGTCAGGCCAATCTCAGTGACGGTCCACAACTCGCTGTTCATCGCCATGAGGCGTTTCTTCATCATGGCCTTCCACTTGGGATACTTGTTACCGTCAAAGATGGTGCATGTCACCTTCGTCATACCTGCGGTCGACATAACTAAAACTCCAGGCGGTTAAACCAAAATCACACAGAACAAGGGAGTACCTTGCTCTGATACCAATTGAAAGTGCGTTATATCGACTAGAGGGGGGGTGAATAGGCGATTTTTATGAAATTCTTCACTGAGGAATTTGCCGGTGAGGAAATTCCTTAGCGAAGAACTACTAGCAACGGAATAAGTACTCAAAAGTAAACATAACAGAATACAAGCATAGTCATCATGATGAAATGAAGACAGGCACAGAGTACAGGAAGCGTAATCATAGGATAACACAGGATGAAGACAAACAGACTGAAGAAATTGAACTGAGGAAATTGAGAAAGTCTTCAGTCAAAGTCTTCAAACACTGATATGAACAAGCACACAACACAGTTATGAGAAAATGAAAGAGTTGAGGAAATAGAACCAGTAAGCTTGATGAAGACAATGATTTGGTAGACCAGTTCCAACTGCTGTCTCAGTTGTACGTCTGGTTGGAGCGGCTAAGTATTTAAACTCGAGGACACACAGTCCCGGACACCCAGTCAAGGACACTTAGTCCAAGACACCCAGTCCTCACTGTATTCTCCTTGAACTAAGGTCACACAGACCTCGTCCAATCACTCGTGGTAAGTCTTCAGGCGACTTCCAAACCATCACAAACTTGGTCACTCGGCGATCCACAATTCCTATTGGATGCTCTAGACCATGACGCCTAACCGTCTGGAAGAAGCACACTCTTCAAAGGTAACAAGTGTCGGATCCACTCAGGATCAATCTCTTCAGTGACGCTCAATCACTTGGGGTTTGTAGGTGTTTGGGTTTTGGGTTTTTGGTTTTTCCTCACTTGATGATTTTCGCTCAAAGTCCTCGGAGGATGGGTTGCTCTCAAATGACAAGTGTCAGTTTCTCTTGGAGCAGCCAACCAGCTAGTGGTTGTAAGGGGCGGCTATTTATAGCCTAGGGAGCAGCCCGACATGATAAGACATAAATGCCCTTCAATGATATGACCGTTAGGTGGATAGATATTTTGGGACAGTTGGCGCATAGCACAGCAACGGTCGGAATTCTAAGTAGCAAAATCCTCAGGGCTATCATGTTCCTCACTGTGTAGGCAATCCGCACTAGCGAATTCCTAACTCCTCAGTCAGGACAAATTCCTTAGAGACCAGAAGAACTTCGTCTCTGTCACTGAAGAAATTGACTGAACGGTATGAGATTTCCAATGGCTTCACTCGAAGGGATTGGTAGACGTAGGATTTTGAGTTGAGCATCACATGGAAATTTTTCCTTAGTATTTCCTCGACCCCCTTTAACAATACGGTGTTTCCTATGACTCAAGAAAGAGAAAAACAAAACTATGAAAACGAAAGTCTTCAAGCTTCATATTCCTCGCATGAATATCAAGTCTTCACGGACACACCAATTTCTTCACTTTCAAAGTCTTCATGAAAGTCTTCAGAAATACCAAAATCTTCAGTCGAAGATATTCATTTTTAGGGGTCGACTTTTCCTGTAAATATCAAACTCCTCATAGACTTATAGACCTGTGTACACTCACAAACGCATTAGTCCCTTAACCTATAAGTCTTCAATACACCAAAATCACTAAGGGGCACTAGATGCACTTACACTAGTTCTGTGTCACCCTAGGTTATGGCTGTTACATGATGAACCGCATCCGGCATAATTCTCTATCACCGATCCATTGCCTACGAGCTTTTCATATATTGTTCTTCGCTTATTTACTTTTCCGTTGCTATTGCTATCATCACTACAAAATACCAAAAACATTACTTTTACTATTGTTACCTTTTGCCACCATTATCACCACTATCATATTACTTTGCTACTAAACACTTTGCTGCAGATATTAAGTTTTCAGGTGTGGTTGAATTGACAACTCAGCTGCTAATACTTGAGAATATTATTTGTCTCCCCTTGTGTCGAATCAATAAATTTGGGTTGAATACTCTACCCTCGAAAACTGTTGCGATCCCCTATACTTGTGGGTTATCAATACTACTTTCTGGCGCCGTTGCCGGGGAGCATAGCTTTATTCTTTGAGTCACTTGAGATATATATATATCTGCTTATCATTATGAAGAACTTGAGAGATCCAAAAACCAAGATCTATCCCTCAACTACGAGGGGAGGTAAGGAACTGCCATCTAGCTCTTCACTTGATTCACCTTCTGTTATGAGTAAGTTTGCGACACCTACACCTGCTTCTGCTATTCGTTCTGATATGCCGCATGTTATTGACGATGCCACTTCTGCTATGCATGATACTTATGATGAAAGTACCCTTATGCCTGATACTACTGTGCCACTTAGTGATTTTCTTGATGAACAACTTGCTAGGGATAGAGAAATTGAAAATATTGAATTTGATGATACTGATGAAAGTGATGATGAAGAATCACTTGTTATTCCTAAGGGTTATGTTTTTGATCAAGAAGCTTCTTTAGCTATTTTAGCTTGCGAAAATAGAAATGAACTCAAAAGGTTATTAGCTAAATGGAGTAAGCAATCCCTAAATGCTAGAATGAAACCTGACCCTGCTTTTGCTACTTCACCTATCTTTGTTACTGATAAGGATTATGAATTCTCTGTTGATCCTGATATAATTACTTTGGTTGAATCTGATCCTTTTCATGGTTATGAATCTGAAACTGTTGTGGCACATCTTACTAAATTAAATGATATAGCTACCCTGTTCACTAATGATGAGAGAACTCGTTACTTTTATATCCTTAAAATATTTCCGTTCTCATTAAAGGGTGATGCTAAGATATGGTTTAACTCTCTTGATCCTTGTTGTGTGCGTAGTCCCCAGGATATGATTTATTACTTCTCTGCTAAATATTTCCCTGCTCATAAGAAACAAGCTGCTTTAAGGGATATATATATAATTTTGTGCAAATTGAAGAAGAGAGTCTCCCACAAGCTTGGGAGAGGCTTCTCCAATTACTTAATGCTTTGCCTGATCATCCTCTTAAGAAAAATGAAATACTTGATATCTTTTATAATGGACTAACCGATGCCTCCAGAGATTACCTGGATAGTTGTGCTGGTTCTGTTTTTAGGGAAAGAACACCGGATGAAGCTGAAATTCTATTGAATAATATGTTGACAAATGAAAATAATTGGACACCTCCGGAGCCAATTCCTGAGCCTATTCCTAAACCAACTCCGAAGAAGAGGGGTATTCTATTTCTCAGTCCTGAAGATATGCAAGAGGCAAAGAAATCTATGAAAGAAAAAGGTATTAAAGTTGAAGATGTTAAGAATTTACCTCCTATTGAAGAAATACATGGTCTTAATTTACCGCCTGTTGAAGAAACATATAATCTTAATCCATTACCTATTGAAGAAACTCATGGTCTTGATAACCCAACACAGGTAGTAAAGGTAAATTCTCTCTATAGATATGATAAAGCTGTAATCCCATTTAATAAATTTGCTAGCCCATGCTTAGATGAGTTTGATAAATTTATGGCTAAGCAAGAAGACTTTAATGCTTATTTTGGTAGACAATTGAAAAACAATTCAAATATGCTTGAACACTTGGGTGATTATATGGCCAATGTTAAAGGTGAACTTAAACTTATTAGTAAACATGCTTCTATGGTTACCACTCAAGTAGAACAAGTACTTAAAGCTCAAAATGATTTGCTCAATGAATTGAACAGTAAAGATAATGATTATGCTGTTAGAGTGGCTACTAGAACTGGTAGAATGACTCAGGAACCTTTGTATCCTGAAGGCCATCCTAAGAGAATTGAGCAAGATTCTGAGAGAAATAATATAGATGCACCTAGTTCTTCTAAAAAGAAGAAAAAGAAAAATGATAGGACTTTGCATGCTTCTAGTGATCCTATTGTTGAAACACCTGAGAATCCAAATAATATTTCTATTTCTGATGCTGAAACTCAATCTGGTAATGAACCTGAAACTAGTGGTAATGTTAATGATAATGTTCATGATGATGCCCGACCTAGTAATGATAATGATATAGAAATTGAACCTGCTGTTGATCTTGATAACCCACAATAAAAGAATCAATGTTATTATAAGAAAGACTTTGTTGCTAGGAAACATGGTAAAGAAAGAGAGCCTTGGGTTCAGAAACCCATGCCTTTTCCTCCCAAACCATCCAAGAAAAAGGACGATGAGGATTTTGAGCGCTTTGCTGAAATGATTAGACCTATCTTTTTGCGTATGCGATTAACTGGTATGCTCAAAACCAATACTTATGCTAAGTACATGAAAGATATTATTACAAATAAAAGAAAGATACCGGAAGCTGAAATTTCCACCATGCTTGCTAATTATACATTTAAGGGTGGAATACCAAAGAAACTTGGAGATCCAGGAGTACCCACTATACCTTGCTTCATTAAAAGAAACCATGTTAAAACTGCTTTATGTGATCTTGGAGCCGGTGTTAGTGTTATGCCTCTCTCTTTATATTGTAGACTTGATTTGAATAAGTTGACACCTACTGAAATATCTTTGCAAATGGCTGATAAATCAACTGCTATACCTGTCGGTATTTGTGAGGATGTGCCTGTTGTAGTTGCAAACGTTACTATTTTAATGGACTTTGTTATTCTTGATATTCCCGAGGACGATAGTATGTCTATTATTCTTGGAAGACCATTTCTGAATACTGCAGGGGCTGTTATTGATTGCACTAAAGGCAATGTAACTTTTCATGTTAATGGTAATGAGCATACGGTACACTTTCCGAGGAAACAACCTCAAGTTCATAGTATCAACTCTATTGGAAAAATTCCATCAATTATATTTGGAGGTTTTGAATTTCCTCTTCCTACTGTCAAGAAGAAATATGATATTCTTATTATTGGGGATGTGCATATCCCCGTTGAGGTAACATAGTGTTATTCGAAATTTCTCCGGTTCCATGTTATTCAGAATGAGTTCGTTAACAAGACTTGATCAACCTTGTTAGTGGATTCCTTTTGATGATCATGAGATGGATGAAACTAGAAGACACAACCTTCTGTACCCCACTTTTACTTTCTGTTATTTATATTAAATAAAATAAAATAAATATTTTTCTGTCTATTATCTGATTATCCGTGCAACATAAAATACCTCGAAAATAAAAGTTCTCCAAATGACCTGAAATTTAAATATGATTTTTTTCCAGAATATTTGAGAATATTTGGCACAAAGAACACAGCAGGGGGGGCCAACCACCTGCCCACGAGGGTGGAGGGCGCGCCCTACCCCCCTGGGCGCCCCCCCTGCCTCGTGGGCCTACGGTGGCCCTCCTCCACTTATTCTTGCACCCACACACTTCATCTTCCTCCCACAAACACGAATATCTAGATCAAGCACGAGTTCTAGCTTACTTTGCTGCCATTTTCGATCTCCTTGCTCAAAGCACCTCTCACAAAACTGCTTGGGGAGATTGTTCCTTGGTATGTGACTCCTCCATTGGTCCAATTAGTTTTTGTTCTAGTGCTTTCTTCATTGCAAATTTTTGCTGCTTAGGTGACCCTGTTCTTGAGCTTGCATGTCAAATTTATATGGTCAAAAGTAGTTTTGATGCATGATATAGGCCCTAGGCACTTGTAGGAGTAGTTGCTATCAATATTATTGAGTTTGGCTTACTTTTATTTTGAAGTTACTAAATTTTTTTAGAATTTTTCAGAGGAAGAAATATGCTTAGGAAAATGTTCCAAGGTGGTTCCTCAAGGAAGCAAGGACCCAGGCTTGCAATGCGTGATGCTGATGAAGAGCCACCAAGAGACGCTCCAGTGCGTCCTTGTGAGTGGCCCTCTGAGAACTTTATGGATCGAGCAGGAATTAAAGAAGAATTCAATGCATATTTGCGTAACGCTGATCTTGTGAGCTTCGAGGAAGAGAAGTGCAACCAGTATCACAACCTCACCAGTACCTTTGTGAGGAGGTTTGAATTTTCAACCTCACGTAATTCTCCAACTGTCTTGTTTGATCTTTATGATAAATCTTACACTATGGACTTGGAGGATTTTACCACTGCTTGCAAACTTCCACAATGGGGTAGTATAAGGGATCCTCGCAAATCTGAAATTAGAGATTTTCTTGCTAGCATAACTGTGGAGAATCTAGAGATATTACACAAGCTACCATAGGGAGCATTCACTTTCCTGCTATACATTATTTTGCTCTCTTCATAGGTAGATGCATTAATGGTAAAGATGGGGCATGTCACATGTGTGTCCCCGATCTTAGTATTCTTAGGAGTGTTGTGTTGGGAGACAAATCATATAATTTGGGAGCCATTGTTGCACGTAGGTTGCATCTTAATAGACTTAATGGAGATTTCTTTGGTTGAATTTATGCAACCCGCATAGCTAATTTTCTTGGTATAGCCATACGCGAAGGTGATATTGAATTACCTCCTGCTTATCTAAATTTTAATGCTATGGTTCACCGCCAGTTTGTTGAGAGGAACGAATCACCTCTCCAGTATCGACTAATCTTTGACAGACGACGCGCTGTCCGTATTACTCTCCCTGCTCCTGCCTTCTTTGATTATCAGGAAAGAGGAGGATATACTATTACCAGAGAGGAGGCAGATGAGTACGAGAGGAGAGAGGAGGACGCTCGTCGCCACGTTGCAGCTCAGCAGGCGATAGCTGCTGCATGTAGTACGACCCCAACTATTATTATGGATATCCGCCAGGCTAGCCAAGGCCATAGACCAACTTAGGCCAAAAGCCTAAGCTTGGGGAGTACGTATTCCCACCGACATTACATTTATGTTCACACACTCATTGCTAGATGTCGGTGCTCATACTTTTTCATTGTATCATTCATGCTAGTTTATTTTCCTTTTTATGCTTTCTTCTTGTGTGTTTAATAAACCTTAAGAAAAACCAAAAAAATTAATTGTAGTTTTTAATCAGTTTAATTTTCATGCTTGTAGTAGTAATTAAAAATAAAACCCAAAAAGATTTCCCGTTCTTCTTTTGCTTGTTGGGAGCTTTCCCGTGTAAATAGTTTTATTTCTTTTCTTTTCTTTGGGGGTCGATAGGAGAAGACTATAGTTAAATTGTTGAAGTGGCTCTTATATGCATTATTGTTTATCTGACAAAAGAGCCCATATTGCCTTGTCTTCTCCTGTTTATTGAATGCTTGCAGATTCCAGCTTAGTCCAATGCACGTGCACTATTATTATTATTCACATCATTCGATCATTCAAGTGAAAGGCAATTATGATGATATATGATGGACTGGCTGAGATGAGAAAAACTGGTATGAACTCAACCTCTTTTGTTTTTGTAAATATGATTAGTTCATCGTCCCTGATTCAGCCCATTATGAATAAACATGTTTGCAATGACAACTAGAGATCATAGTTTCTTGTGCCATGCTTGATTAGCTATGAGTTATAATGGTTTACCTTGCGTGTCAACATGCTATTAAAATGGTTATGATGTGGTATGATAGGGTGGTATCCTCCTCTGAATGATTTAAGTGACTTGACTTGGCGCATGTTCACGCATGTAGTTGAAACAAAATCAACATAGCCTTCACGATATTTATGTTCATGGTGGATTATATCCTACTCATGCTTGCATTCGGTGTTGATTAATTTTAATGCATGTTCATGACTGTTGTCGCTCTCTAGCTGGTCGCTTCCCAGTCTTTTGCTAGCCTTCACCTGTACTAAGCGGGAATACTGCTTGTGCATCCAAACTCCTTAAACCCCAAAGTTATTCCACATGAGTCCACTATACCTACCTATATACGGTATCTACCTACCGTTCCAAGTAAATTTGTATGTGCCAAACTCTAAATCTTCAAATAATTATCCTGTTTTGTATGCTCGAATAGCTCATGTATCAACTAGGGTTGTCCGTATCTTCCATGTTAGGCGGGTTATTCTCAAGAGGAGTGGACTCCGCTCCTCACTCACGAGATAAATGGCTGGTCACCGGGATGCCTAGTCCCATGCTTTATGCAAACTAAATCAAAATAATTGCAAACAAAACTCCCCCTGGGACTCTTGTTAGTTGGAGGCACTCATTGTTTCGAGCAAGCCATGGATTGATACTTGTTGGTGGAAGGGGGAGTATAAACTTTACCATTCTGTTTGGGAACCGCCTATAATGTGTGTAGCATGGAAGATATCGCCATCTCTTGGTTGTTATGTTGACAATGAAAGTATACCGCTCAAAATATTATTCACCTCTATTTCAAAACCGAGCTCTGGCACCTCTATAAATCCCTGGTTCCCTCTGCGAAGGGCCTATCTATTTACTTTTATGCTGAGTCATCATCCTCTTATTAAAAAAGCACCAGCTGGAGAGCACCGCTGTCATTTGCATTCATTACTGTTAGTTTACATTGAGTATGACTTCACTGGATCTCTTTTAACATGAATTACAATGTCTAGTCAGTCCTTGGTCTTTAAAGGTGCTCTGCATTTATGTTTTGCGGTCTCAGAAAGGGCTAGCGAGATACCATCTTATTATATCATATTATGATTGTTTTGAGAAAGTGTTGTCATCCGAGATTTATTATTATGGCTCGCTAGTTGATTATGCCATTGATATGAGTAAACTTGAGACCTATGCGTTATTGTGAATGTGGTTAGTTATAATCTTTGCTGAAAACTTGAATGTTGGCTTTACATATTTACAACAACAAGAGCAAACAGAGTTTGTAAAAGTTTTTCTTTATCACTTTCAGTTTGTCAACTGAATTGCTTGAGGACAAGCAAAGGTTTAAGCTTGGGGGAGTTGATACGTCTCCAACGTATCTACTTTTCCAAACGCTTTTGCCCTTGTTTTGGACTCTAATTTGCATGATTTGAATGGAACTAACCCGGACTGACGCTGTTTTCAGCAGAATTACCATGGTGTTATTTATGTGCAGGAGCAAACGTTTTCGGAATGACCTGAAACTTCACGGAGCCACTTTTCAGAAAATAAGAAAAATACCTGCAAAAGATGAAGGCCAGGGGGCCCACCACCTCTCCACAAGGGTGGGGGCGCGCCTACCCCCTAGGGCGTGCCCCCCTACCTCGTGGCCCCCTGTTGCCTCTCCGACTCGAACTCCAACTCCATATATTGAGTTTCGGGGAGAAAAAAATTAGAGAGAAGAAATCATCGCGTTTTACAATACGGAGCCGCCGCCAAGCCCTAAAACCTCTCGGGAGGGCTGATCTGGAGTCCGTTCGGGGCTCCGGAGAGGGGAATCCGTCGCCATCGTCATCATCAACCATCCTCCACCACCAATTTCATGATGCTCACCGCCGTGTGTGAGTAATTCCATCATAGGCTTGCTGGATGGTGATGGGTTGGATGGGATCTATCATGTAATAGAGTTAGTTTTGTTAGGGTTTGATCCCTAGTGTCCACTATGTTCTGAGATTGATGTTGCTATGACTTTGCTATGCTTAATGCTTGTCACTAGGGCCCGAGTGGCATGATTTCAGATCTGAACCTATTATGTTTTCATCTAAATATGAGTGTTCTTGATCCTATCTTGCAAGTCTATAGTCACCTATTATGTGTTATGATCCGTTAACCCCGAAGTGACAATAATCGGGATACTTACCGGTGATGACCGTAGTTTGAGGAGTTCATGTATTCACTATGTTTTAATGCTTTGTTTCGGTACTCTATTAAAAGGAGGCCTTAATATCCCTTAGTTTCCATAAGGACCCCGCTGCCACGGGAGGGTAGGACAAAAGATGTCATGCAAGTTCTTTTCCATAAGCACGTATGACTATATTCGGAATACATGCCTACATTATATCAACGAACTGGAGCTAGTTCTGTGTCACCCTAGGTTATGACTGTTACATGATGAACCGCATCCGGCATAATTCTCTATCACCGATCCATTGCCTACGAGCTTTTCATATATTATTCTTCGCTTATTTACTTTTCCGTTGCTATTGCTATCATCACTACAAAATACCAAAAACACTACTTTTACTATTGTTACCTTTTGCTACCGTTATCACCACTATCATATTACTTTGCTACTAAACACTTTGTTGCAGATATTAAGTTTCCAGGTGTGGTTGAATTGACAACTCAGCTGCTAATACTTGAGAATATTCTTTGGCTCCCCTTGTGTCGAATCAATAAATTTGGGTTGAATACTCTACCCTCGAAAACTGTTGCGATCCCCTATACTTGTGGGTTATCAGCGCGCCCCCACCCTCCTGGACAGGGTGTGGGCCCCCTGGCGTGGATCTTTCTTCCAGTATTTTTTATATATTCCAAAATAATTCAACGTTAATTTCCAGGTCATCCCGAGAACTTTTATTTCTGCACAAAAATAACACCATGGCAATTCTGCTGAAAACAACGTCAGTCCGGGTTAGTTCCATTCAAATCATGCAAGCTAGAGTCCAAAACAAGGGCAAAAGTGTTTGGAAAAGTAGATACGACGGAGACGTATCAACCCACACCCCCTGGCGCGTGGCGGTGCCTAGTGGGCACCCCATAAGTCGGTTGGGGCTCTTCTTCAGCCGCAAGGAAGCTTATATCCGGAAAAAAATCGTGTCAAAATTCTAGCCTGATCAGATTTACGGATCTCCGGATATTTAAGAAACGGTGAAAGGCCAGAAAACAGGAACGCGAAACAAAATAGAACAGAGAGATAGATCCAATCATGGACTAGAGGGGAAACTCCCCTCCCATCTAGGGGGGGAGGCCATGGAAGAAGAAGAAGGGGGGCTCTCTCCCCCTCTCTCCCAGTGGCGCCGGAGTGCCACCGGGGCAAGGATTGTGACGGCGATCTACACCAACAACATTGCTACCATCAACACCAACTTTCTCCCCCTCTATGAAGTGGTGTAATCTCTCTATTCCCGCTGCAATTATTTACTTAAACTTGGTGCTCAACAATATATATTATTATCCAATGATATGTGGTTATCCTACGATGTTTGAGTAGATGTGTTTTGTCCTATGGGTTAATTGATGATTGTGATTGGTTTGAGTTGTATATTTTATTTTGGTGTTGTCCTATGGTGCCCTCTGTGTCGCGCAAACGTGAGGGATCCCCGCTGTAGGGTGTTGTAATACGTTCATGATTCTCTTATAGTGGGTGGGGAGAGTGACATAAACCTATACCCGAGTATGGGGGTTGTTGCGTATGGGATAAAGAGGACTTGATACTTAATGTTATGGTTGGATTTTACCTTAATCATCTTTGGTAGTTGCGGATGCTTGCTAGAGTTTCAATCATAAGTGCATATGATCCAAGTACAGAAAGTATGTTAGCTCATGCTTCTTCTTCATATAAAATTGCAATAATGATTACCGGTCTAGTTATCAATTGCCTAGGGACAAATAACTTTCTTGTGTGACAAAAGCTTTCTACTAAACTACTAAATTTATTATCTTGTAATTTATTCATAGTTTTATTCTCGCAAAGTACTTTCTAGTTTTATTCTTGTTCTAGGTAAAGCAAACGTTAAGTGTGCATAGAGTTGTATCAGTGGTCGATAGAACTTGAGAGAATATGAATCCTACCTTTAGCTCTTCGTTGGGTTCGACACTCTTATTTATCAAAAAAGCTACAGTTGATCCTCTATACTTGTGGGTTATCACTCGACCATGAAGGATGAGGTGTTGTGCGATGCGTGGTTGACCGTATCCATGGATTTCGTAGGCAGGAGTAGAGGAGGGGTCCTTTTGGGAGCAAGTGCATGAAAAGTCTCACGCACAAAAACACATTGCGCCCTATGACATGTACATCATTCAACCACGCAACGTGAGGTCGTTGTCGTATTGCTAGCACGCAATCGAGATCAGCGTCACCAAGTTTTACGACATGGTTCGTCAGCTCGAGGCAAGGTGGCCATTACACGCGGTAGAGGACGAGATTGTAAGTTTTTCTTCCTCTTGCTTAACTTGTTGATTGATACATTCACTCAATGTTGGTCTACACATTATATGTAGCCCGCACGCGCTGCGGTGGTGTACCACGGGATAGAGGGACGGCCATTTACGTGCACACACTGTTGGATGAAGATGAAAGGGGAGTTTGTGTGAAATGATATGATCCGTTCATGAAAAACTTGTTGGACATACGAGATCTTGTTGTACTAGACTTAATCTGCATGGTATGTATGGACGATTTATGCTATTTACTATCCGAACTTTGATGAATATCGTCTTAGTTTATATGAATTTCGTCAGATTTATTAATATGGGTTGAAATGTATGTGGCTAACGTTAAATGACGTTTTTTCACATTTGTGTCTGCAGAACGAATGCGGGAGGAAATTTACATATCTCCGTTGGAGATACTAAGGAAAACAAATGCTGATCGGCGGTCGAAGGTGCTGACCAAGACAAGCAAAGTCAAGAACGGACTCGTGTGTGGACTAGTTAGGTCGGCACCTCCGGAAAAAGAAGGGACCACGTGCGGGGTGCATGCTTGGCACCCAAGGAATGCCTGCCGTCCGTTCTTGAGCCCACACGTGCAATGGGCCCTCGAGAATAGCTGGACGAATTTTCTCTGCTGATTGCACCTCTTTTTTTTTTCTTTTGAACTCCTGATTGCACCTTCTTGGTGACTTGGATGTGAAGCAGGCATAGTAGTAGAGTGGAACAAAACGCCTCGTGTTCTTTAACCGTGCCAGGTGTCTGGATAGTGTGGTCGAAACGTTGTGCCCAAGTTGCTGCATCAGCGTGTGTGCTGACGTCTGTACAGCCAACCTTCGCCCGGCCAAAATGTCCGTCGCCCATCCTCCACGGTCGATGCAATTTTTATTTTTTTGAACACTGGTGCCAGCGAGCACCCCAAAAGAAACGTATAGATTTTTAACGTTTTTCACCTCTTCAAAATCATGAACTTGTCATTTTTATGTAGCTCACATGTTAACTTATTTCATCATCAGACTTTACACCATATAGTATACATCCATATTACCATGCAGGATTTCTTTTGCTAGCTTTTTTTTGAAACCTCAAAACATAGTTTTCAAACTATTCAAAATAAAGTGCTCACTGGCACTGTGCTCCAAAAATGCACGCTCATGAATACATCCATATTTGTTTTTTGACGTTTTCATACTACACTGTCAAATCAAAAAGTAAAACGTGGTGTGACCTTTTCTTTTTTTCCAAGAGTAATTATCTGTGAACACCAAAGAGCCCAACTAGCTTAGCGCACCTCAGGCCACAAGATTAACGCAATCCATCCGACTGACTACGCTGACAAAGCACAAAAGTACGATATGAATCTTGAATTGTCGCACCTACAGCAGCAAGAGTTGTGAACTTTCCCATAATTAATCACATGCCGTAACAATAGTCCGTGTAATTTTCCATGGCAAACTTTCCCGGTCGCTTCCAGCTCCGGAGCACCCAATCAGCCCAACAGTCAAAGGCACTCCGGGCGGCCCGCAAGATGCATATATATAGTGCCTCCACCACCCCCGGGGACAGGAACTACACACAGCGCAGTGCGGCCGGGCTCGTCGTTGGGCTCATCAACAAAGCAAGTAGCAGCCAGGAAATGGACGCGACAGCAGAAGCTAGTAGTGGAGAAGGAGCACGCCACGCCCACGGCGCAAAAGATGACCGGCCGGAGAAGAAGGTGCCGTTGCTCGGCATGTTCAGGTACGCCGACCGCCTCGACATGCTGCTCATGGTGGTCGGTTCGCTCGGGGCGGTGGGCAACGGCGTGTCGGAGCCCCTCATCTCGGTCCTCTTTGGAGACGTCATCAACTCCTTCGGCGAGAGCACGACCAGCACCGTCCTCCGTGCTGTCACCAAGGTGCGCCACGGCTTATGGTGATCACTTAACTTGAAGAATGGCTAGTTGAGTTAACAGAGAATATTCTTTTTATCTCCAGGTTGTTCTCAACTTCATATATTTGGGCATTGGGACAACAGTTGCTGCCTTTCTTCGTAAGTGGAACTTCCATTCAATTCTTGGAATGCATGTTTTCTGTCAATGAAACCTTAGATTAGATGTCAAGCAATAGTACACACAAGAAGATAGTTACACATTCAGCGGAAATCCGTTGGTGCGTTTTTTTTTTTTGAAATGTCAAAAATATTCCAACAAAAATTTACTAGTATATATATTTTTGTTTAATATTCATGCAGGAGTGCGTGCTCCCAGGAGCCAAAACGCCATTCTCACATTCAGTATATACCATTTTCAAATAAACTGAACTGCAGAGGACAATTAACAAGGTTATTTAATATCACATGGAAACCAACTTCTCCATGAAAATTCTATGGGCAGAGCTGGTACTCTATAAACTTGTCAATTTTCAGTACCAACTCAACTGCATTCCTTTCGCAAAAAAAGAGAGAGAGAGAACTCAACTGCATTTCAAAGATATAAAATTGGCCAGTAGTGATCAATGAATGTGCAATCATATAGCGCTGCGTTTGCGTTTAGTTAGCTGTGGATGCCGCCACCTTCTCAGCGTCGTCTTAATAAAAAATGACACACAAATTTGTTCTAGCTAAGGAACATGCAGATATAATGATCATAACAGAGCAATCGTCATCAGTTATCATGTATTCACTCCATGAGAAGTACCAATTGAATTCCTAATAATTGGATATGTTTAGTTAAATTATATGCTAATGGTAGAGATGTTAGTAAAAAAGGCTCACCCTTCATTTTCTTCCAGAGGTGGCATGCTGGACTATGGCAGGAGAAAGGCAATCAGCCCGTATCCGTTCTTTGTACCTGAAATCTGTTCTGAGACAGGATATTGCATTCTTCGACACAGAAATGACAACTGGTGAAGCAGTTTCTAGAATGTCTAGCGATACGGTTATAATTCAAGATGCTCTTGGTGAGAAGGTAATACTTCCTTTGTACTCCCTATCTAGAACTAAAATACATCTAGATACATCCATTTCTGCGACGAGTAATTCGGAACGGAGGGAGTAGTACCAAATAAAGAAGAATTGCAATATTTTTCATCACATTGCAAAGAACGCACAGACCCGCAGGCACGAGTATCAGTATTTTTTATTGATACAAATAAGCTTTTGTGTTACTTACCTAAGTGTATTTCATAGTTCGTACATTCTATGCAGCCCACCTAGTGCTGCCGGTGCTGACATTCGTGCATTCTGATTTACAGGCAGGGAAGCTTGTGCAACTCGCATCTGCCTTCTTTGGGGGTTTTATCATAGCATTCACAAAAGGCTGGCTCCTAACTCTTGTCATGCTAACATCACTACCACTAATTGCTATCGCTGGTGCAGTGTCTGCACAGCTGCTAACCCGGGTTTCCAGCAAGCGACTAACATCGTATAGTGATGCTGCAGACACAGTTGAACAGACAATTGGATCTATTCGAACAGTGAGTTCAAATTATATCAGTTATTCATCAATTATCTCAGTTCATATAAATTGTGGTAAACATTAATTTAGCAACACTCGTGTAAACAGGTTGTGTCCTTCAATGGCGAGAAGAAAGCTATAGAAATGTACAATAAATTCATAAAAAATGCATACAAGACTGTTGTTGAGGAAGGCATTGTCAATGGGTTTGGCATGGGCTCTGTCTTCTGCATCTTATTTAGCAGTTATGGTCTAGCCTTCTGGTATGGTGGAAAGCTGATCATTGACAAAGGTTATACCGGAGGGAAGGTCCTCACTATATTGTTTGCCGTACTGACTGGCGCAACGTGAGTTTCTGAAATCTTTACATTGCAAATACCTTTGCTGAGAAGTAGTAATATTTATTGTATATAAATTGAAGGACTACTTGAATGGAAGGAAATATATACATTATATACCAAAGTTTAAAATTCAAGATAACCCTTTCTCTTACGGATGACCTGCGAATACATATTTTTCCGTAAATTATATAAGGAACTTTACATGGCAGTTTGATGTTCCT
The DNA here is from genome assembly GCF_003073215.2 of Triticum urartu. Lineage (NCBI taxonomy): Eukaryota > Viridiplantae > Streptophyta > Magnoliopsida > Poales > Poaceae > Triticum > Triticum urartu. The sequence continues at coordinate 479,338,399 of NC_053024.1, forward strand.
TTTAAGGAGTGTTCAGAGATTACCTTTAGATAGCTAATCTTGTTTACTTATTTATGTTTAGTTGTAAATAATGTAAATTGGTAATGCTTGAGCTCAAGGCTAATAATTGTTTTATAAATACAAATAGCCCACGAGATTCAAGGTGACTCCTTCCCTTTGAGGTAAAAGAAATTCAACAATAATCCTAAAAAAATGTACCATAAATTTAGAAGAAAAATAGAATGATCGAAATTGCTATTTATTTTGGATCAGATTATATATGAAAAAAAAGTCTTTCTAAAAAGATCAACCCAATCGACCACTGGAAGTACAATTTTGAAACAGGTGTAAATTGCAATTATTGCAACCTCACAGCAGGATCCCATGAATCCCGAGAAAGCTCTAACAGCAATCGCTAGATATTGTCGAAGCTACTTCAGATTCAATCATTATGTTTTAAGTATGGAATTATCATTACTCTAGTGTTGGTGAGAACTAAAACATTCCGTCAAACAATAAATATGACAAGCTTATATATTGCAGATAGCACTATCAAATTCTAGCAAACAAATCAACTACACTATTTATACTAAGTATGAACAATAATCCTACTTAAAAAAATAAGTTGAATGAAATTGTAAAAGTTATACATAGTATCATTAGAATTGTAAAACGAAGACAAGTAAAGGCAGAGAGAAATTTAAGCTTCGAAGAAGTATTCACCTGGAAGTTACAAGTACGTTGCATGTGATATGCGTAAATTTAATTTAGTAATGCTCTGTACCTACATGCCACTTATCTAAGTTCAATAAACTTTTCGACCTACAACACATGAGCAGATGAACTTGAATCAAATCAAATCACTAGTTGGTTTACATTTTTCAGTAGATGAGTATAATTCATCGGATAACCAGCTTGCAAACCCTCCACAGGACGCTAATTATTTTATTTACATTGCTCTATCTTCATCTTATGTTACCTCAGCAAAGCATACATATGTGAAGGACTAGTAGTTTAAACTGTATTTCATGCCAAGAAATAGAAAAGGCGACCATTGCATATGGTATGTTAATGTCCTAAGCCTGGCAATTACAATTTTTTGTAACAGTTCATTAGGTAATGCAACACCATCAATTTCTGCAATTGCTGAAGGTCAATCTGCAGCATACAGACTGTTCGAAACGATTGAGAGGAAGCCTGAAATAGATTCAGATGATACCAGCGGCATGATCATGGAAAATATCAAGGGTGATGTTGAACTAAAGGATGTGTGCTTTCGCTACCCTGCAAGACCCGGGCAGTTAATATTAGATGGATTGTCATTACAAGTAGCCAGTGGAACAACAATGGCCATAGTTGGAGAGAGTGGAAGTGGCAAGTCAACTGTTGTCAGCCTAGTTGAAAGATTCTACGATCCACAGGCTGGAGAAGTTTTGATAGATGGAGTCAACATCAAGAATCTGAATCTTGATTGGATAAGAGGGAAGATCGGCCTTGTTAGCCAAGAACCATTGCTGTTTATGACCTCCATTAAAGATAACATAATCTATGGTAAAGAAGAGGCAACACTTGAAGAGATCAAGAGAGCAGCCGAGCTTGCAAATGCAGCAAACTTCATCGACAAGTTACCAAATGTACGTAAATAAGATTGCATGCTTCAAATGAATTCTTGAACTTTAAATTAACAAAAATTTAATTTCATACCAGGGCTATGATACATTGGTTGGTCAACGTGGCACTCTGCTTTCTGGGGGCCAAAAACAAAGAATTGCAATTGCGAGAGCCATCCTTAAAGATCCAAAAATCCTTTTGCTAGATGAAGCAACAAGTGCATTGGATGTAGAATCTGAGAGGATAGTTCAGGAGGCACTCAATAGGATAATGGTACAAAGAACCACACTCGTCGTTGCCCATCGTTTGAGCACTGTAAGGAATGTTGACTGCATCACAGTTGTTCATCAAGGGAAAATAGTGGAACAAGGTTAGAATCTCTTGAATATACATTATTTTTCCCATTCTAGATATATCTATTGTCAACCTATAATGAATCATTCACCCCACAAACATATCCTATGTGTACAGGTCCTCATCATGCATTAATGAAGGATCCCAATGGAGCTTACTCACAGCTTATTAGGCTACAAGAAACTCGTGGTGATGAAAGACGTAAAATACAGGATTCTGGAGTGCCCAATTCCTTATCAAAAAGCACTAGTTTGTCAAATAGACGGTCAATGACTAAAGATTCTTTTGGCAACAGCAACAGATACTCCTTCAAGAACCCCTTAGGATTATCAGTTGAGTTGCATGAGGATGAAATCACAGGTGAACAGAACAAAGACGACCTTTCCAATGGGAAGACCCTTCAGAAAGCACCAATTGGACGTCTTTTTTATCTTAACAAGCCGGAGGTACCATTTCTTCTGCTCGGTGCTATAGCAGCATCGGCGCATGGAGTCATTTTCCCATTGTTTGGCATACTAATGTCTGGCGTTATAAAATCATTCTACGAGCCACCAGATAAGCTGCGGAAAGATTCTAGCTTTTGGGCATTGATATCTGTAGTTCTGGGGTTTGCATCATTCATTGCAATCCCAGCAGAGTACCTTTTGTTTGGAATTGCTGGTGGCAAGCTTATAGAGCGTGTTCGTACTCTGTCATTTCAAAATATTGTTCATCAGGAAGTTGCTTGGTTCGATAATCCCTCAAATTCCAGGTAACATATTCAAATGGTCTCAATTACTTTATCTTCTCATACATAGATCTACACAGATGCTAAGATTCTGCTTTCACTTACAGTGGTGCACTTGGTACACGACTCTCAGTTGATGCATTAAATGTTCGACGCTTAGTAGGAGATAACCTGGGCCTTATAGTGCAGTCTACAGCTGCACTAATCACTGGCTTTGTCATAGCATTTACGGCGGACTGGAGGCTTGCACTGATTATCACTTGTGTCATTCCTTTAGTGGGTGCACAGGGTTATGCTCAAGTGAAGTTCTTGAAAGGGTTTAGTGAAGAAGCTAAGGTAACGTATAACAACTCTAAAATTTACTTCCTGTTTGATTCAGGATGAGCAATCCTAAGGACCCTGGAATCGACTATCACAATAATATATTCAATTATTGTGCAGGAGATGTATGAAGATGCAAGTCAGGTTGCAACTGATGCTGTTGGTAGTATCAGAACTATAGCATCTTTCTGTGCAGAGAAAAGAGTGGTTACAACGTATAACAAGAAATGTGAAGCTTTAAGGAAACAGGGAATTCGAAGTGGAATCGTTGGAGGGCTTGGTTTTGGTTTCTCATTCTTAGTGTTGTATCTTACATATGCTCTATGTTTCTATGTTGGTGCACAGTTTGTACGTCAGGGAAAAACTACTTTTGCAGATGTTTTCAAAGTAAGAGATCCTAAATCATTTCGAGTTACAGTTTCTGTATGGGTATCAACTTTTAATAATCAGTCACAAATGCATTGGATGTTTTTCAGGTTTTCTTTGCCTTGGTTTTGGCAGCTGTTGGGGTTTCGCAGGCAAGTGCATTGGCATCTAATGCAACAAAGGCAAGGGATTCAGCCATTTCTGTTTTCAGTATTCTAGACAGGAAGTCGAAAATTGACACAAGTAACGACGAGGGCCTGGTATTGGAAAATGTCACTGGCGACATTCATTTCAGTAACGTCAGTTTCAAGTACCCATCACGCCCTGATGTCCAAATATTCAGTGACTTCACCTTGCACATTCCTTCCAGAAAGGTATGATTTGCATCCTTTAATAGTCTTGTTTATCATTGTTGCACCCAATTGTTTTCCATTCAGATAACCAACTTAAAGTACCACCTCATAAAACCAAGAATAATACTTGAAAACAGGTGATGCATCTAGTTACAGTGTTACAATATAAGAAGCTTTCAGCTGATTTATTTCACATATGATCATTCAGAACCACAAAAACTGCTATGTTGACACTTTTTCCTTCCTTTTTCAGACCATAGCACTAGTTGGAGAAAGTGGTAGTGGCAAGTCCACTATAATTGCTTTACTGGAACGCTTCTATGATCCTGATTCTGGTAGAATCTCAGTAGATGGAGTCGAAATTAAGAGCTTGAGAATTAGCTGGTTGAGGGATCAGATGGGGCTGGTAGGCCAGGAGCCAGTACTTTTCAATGACACAATCCGTGCAAACATAACATATGGGAAACACGGAGAAGTGACAGAGGAAGAAGTCACAGCTGTGGCCCAGGCAGCAAATGCTCATGAGTTCATATCAAGCTTGCCACAGGGATACGACACTCTGGTTGGCGAGAAAGGCGTGCAGCTATCTGGTGGACAGAAGCAGAGGGTAGCTATCGCAAGGGCCATTATAAAGGACCCGAAGATACTACTACTTGATGAGGCAACCAGTGCCCTGGATGCGGAATCAGAGCGCATTGTTCAAGATGCATTGGATCGAGTCATGGTGAGCAGGACCACCATAGTGGTGGCTCACCGCCTCTCCACAATAAAAGGGGCTGATATGATTGCAGTCCTCAAGGAAGGCAAAATTGCAGAAAAGGGAAAGCATGAGGCCCTGATGCGAATCAAGGGTGGAGTCTATGCTTCACTAGTAGAACTCCGCTCAAATTCCGAGTAGAATTGTGTATTATTTGACTTTTTTTCTTTTTTTCTTACTGCATTTGTTTGTTCCTAGTACAATTATTTCACCATGCAATACAATGATTTTTTATTTGAGAAGTGAATGCAAGAGGTTAGCGGTTTGTTGCAAGGAAGACCTATGAGCATGGTAAGTAATGAGAATAACAACTATGTGTGTAGCAACTGATAATACAGAAGATTAGACCAACATCATTAAATAGTTGTCTTTAAATACTAACATGCATCAATATGATAGAAGGAAGAAGAGACAGGATTTCTACCTCCGTCCCTAAAGAAATCGAGGTCTGAGGTGCTACTTCACAAAAACTGCAGGTTCGACGCAAACGACTCGCACGTAGCATTACAGATAGTCTTCTCGCATACTCAAGCAAATATCATTTGACTACAAACACATACAAGAAGTGGCGAACGCAGAGGAAAATGGAGGGTGGGCTCAAAGTTAATGGTGACTAAACTAAATCGGCATCATCATAGAAAAAATAGTCTCATGTATTCTGAATCCACACAACAATACATCAGTACAAGAGAAACAACAATAAAAAGGGAAATGTATTCCCAAGTGCCCAGCCGCAAGTTTGAAATTACCGCAATTATTAGTACTATAACATGCATCAATATAAGAAAGGAGAAAAGGATCAAAGATCCCAGGGTGTCACACAGAATGTGGCCTCACAGACTCAGCAAAACAGACAAGAAAGAAGAAAGGAGAAAGGAGGATAAACACTATCTAAAAGCCTCTGAAAAGATTTGCTGCTTTGGCTAGAGATGAGCTGAATCTTTTCAGAGAGGCTTTGTAATTGCTGCTTTGGCTAGAGATGGGCTGAATCTTTCCAGAGAGGCCTTTAGATAGTGTAACTTTGGCTAGAGATGAGCTGAATCTTTTCAGAGAGGCTTTTAGATAGTGTAATTGCTGCTTTGGCTAGAGATGAGCTGAATCTTTTCAGAGAGGCTTTTAGATAGTGTTTACCCTCCTTTCTCCTTTTAAATAGCTTTGTTTCGCCCATTCAACAAATACGCACTTTCCGATTCACTTCTAAGTTCAGAGGCATAATCTTCTATTCTTACATTGGTATTCTAAGCCCGGGATCGACTAGCAGTTCATAAACTACCTATTAGTGTTAGTCACTTAGCAAAATAGTTTGAGATTTAGAGATATACCTGTGGCGGCTTGGCCCTCCAGCGGCCGATGTGGAGATGCGTGCACCCAGATGCCCAGGTCGCGGACCGGTCGGCCGGCCGGGGAGCTCCTGCGGGCTGAGGTCCTGCCCTGCCTTGGCGCCCGGCTCCCCAGCCCCCCGCGGGCTGCCGCTTGCGCTAGCCGCAAAGGTGTTTGCAGACGCGGTCCTGTGTTTTTTTTTTCTCCCTGTGTGTGCGTGGGAAGCTGCAGACTGCAGAACGGAAGGAGACGACACGGCGAATGGGCCGTAATAGATGGGCAAGTAGCTGGGCCGGCTAGAATAGTAGTAGTACAATGTTTTTTATTTTGAAATATGTCGCAAAAGTATTATTATTTTGTGCTTTAGCAAAACTGTTTTTTGAAATAAGTTCATATTTCAACGACAAAATGTACCGAAATTTATTGGTGCTCGTTGCAACAAAATGTTGATTAACCGCACAGAAAGTGTACTGATGGGCCAGCCAATTAGCTAGCGAGATTGGTGCTAGAGGATTCCGGTTTTAGGAAGGTTACAGCTTTGGGTTTTTTTGGCTCAAAAAAATGCGGCTTTGGTTTTCCCGGCCTTTAGGAACCTTTTGAAAGGTTCTTTTTTGGTTTTTCTGTTTATTCCATATCAGTTTCTTTTTGTTTTTTTGTGCTTTTCTTACCTTTTTATTTTTTTTGCCTTTTCTTTTGCCTTTTAAAATGTTTATATTTTTGCCAAATGTTCAAAAAAAATATATTCTAGACTTAAAAATATAGATAGTTTTTTTTAAAAAAATACTCATCTATAAAAATATTTTATTTAAAAAATCAAATAATTTTGGCTTTTTGGAATACCAACTGAAAAAATGACCAAAAATAATAAAGTAGAGAAAAAAGGCTAAAAACTAGTACAAAAAGCTCCCTCGCTTAGTTATTGTCTCATGTGGGCTAGGTTGGATCAATTAGATGGAATAGATGGGTTGAAATGCCAAGAATTTTTGTCACTTAACATACAAATATGCGTTGTGATGTATTAATGAGCTTAATGAGCTAATTATGAAACTTGCTCATTAAGGTCGCTAAGTTTAATGAGCTGAAACTTATGTTTGACTATATTCAAGAGCGAAAGAGGAGATTAATGAGTCAAGCTATCGAGTGTTCATTAAACTCGCCAGCTACGAGTTTTTGGTCCGATCCGGCTGAGACCAACCACGTACAGCACGAACGTGCCGACCAGTACACCACTACAGCTCTTGTGTCTAAGCAGAGTCAGATTGAGGCCCTGTTTGGTTCATAAGTCCTAGGACTTTTTTTAGTCCCAAGTCCGTAAAAAGTCCCTACCTGTTTGGTTACTGGTACTTATAAGTCTCTATAAGACCATATTACAACTATAAGTCCCTATAAGTCCCTCCTTGAGAGTCTTATTTCATAAGTCTCAAATGCCCATTTTAAGTCCCTATAAGTCCCTCCTGTTTGGTTTAGATGGGACTTATAGGGACTTATTTAAGTTCCTAGACCAATAAGTCCCTGAAAACAAACACCCTCTGACACAGAGCCAGATTTACTTCTAATCTTATAGCTTCAGACACATCCTGGCCGGTCGATGATCAGCTTTGCTGAAGTTGGCTTCCAGACCGACCGGACTTTTTCAGCTGTTTCGTTTCTTTACGTGTGTTTTTTGTTTTGTTTTTATCTTCTTTTCAGATATTTGGTTTTCTTCATATTCTTTTATTTTTGCACACTTCTATTTTTATGTAGGTTTTGCAATATATGGTAAACCTTTTTTTAATATATGGTGAACATATTTTTCAAATACATACTGAACTTTTTACTATACGTTGAAGATTTCAGAAGTACACTCTGAAAATTATCATATACATGCACACTGAACATGATAATATAATGTCGACCATTTTTTATGTACATTGAACATTTTTTAATATGCAATGAACTTTTTTAATTAGACGACGAACATTTTTTTGATACACACTAAACATTGTTTTAATATATGGTTAATTTTTAATATATACTGGACTTTTTTATAAAACACACACGGAACATATTTTTTTCGAGCAACCGGCAAGAGCTCTGCCTTTTCATTAAGAAGAATAGAATTGACCAGTTTATACGGGAAACTAGCCAAAAACCGAATACTGAACACATTTTCTAAAATATATTTTCTATTTTTAATAGGTTTTAAAAAATATCCAGCTTCTAAAAAACAATAACCGTTTTTGGGTTAAAAATCGACTAAAAAATTGTATTAAGTTATCTAATCAAACTGCATTTGCAAACAGTTGTTGTTAGATGACATATTAAACTATTTAATGTTGAAACCATATGACAACCAACAAAGTATGTCCAAACTATTAGAACTAGTTTCGTGAGAGCGTGAAAAGGCTATGAGGTTTTTTCGAAGGATGAAAGGGTCCATCTATCTCAGCTTTGACAAGAATACTGGAGTAGTCTAGTGGTTAGCAAGCGCGCCAGCAAATGCTTGGTCCCTCTTTTGCGTAGCGCGCACTTTTTTGTTGTTGCTTTTAGCTATGTATCCGACTCACAAGAACTCTTAGAGAGAGAGGGAGGGAGTGCGAGAGAGAATGGTGAGGAATTTTCAGAGGACGTGGATCAAGAAGAGAGCAGCCGGAGCAGCTTCGGAGCACCAGTTTGAGCGACGAGGCAAATCAGAGTAGATTGGTCACAATCAGAATAGATTGGTCAAAATCGGCAAGATGTACCTAAACACTTACCCGACGCCATCCTCGGATTATAGATGTTGGATCCCCGTTAATCGCCGGGCCCAAGAATCTGTCAAAAATATGATCCTACCAAGTTTAAAAACTGTAGAACTATACCGGCAAGTGGCACTGATAAGTTTTAACAACTTCCTCCAATTATTGTTAAGATGCAAAATTTGCAATTCATACACGTGCATATCTTGTTATGAAAGTTTGTGTGAGTGTGTGAGAGAAAGAGATGGATTTTGCTGCCACCAGGATCTCATCATCGCCTCACAACCTTTGGCCCTTAAAAAGCATCTGTTTCATGCCTCAATCATTTGGCCACACCACAGCTACGAGATTAGGTTGTGGTTTGCTTTTCTTTTCTTTCTTGGAAAGAGGTGCACATGCGAATACAACTAGAAAAACCAGAGCCTGTATTTTTTTCTCTCTAACAACTGACAACTTGACAAATGACAACAACGTTTCGAGAGGAAACCACTTCCTTACACAATGTTTTCTTATGGTTAGACCAACTTGCTTTGGAAGGGTTTGGTTTGGTTTGGTGCTGGCTAGCTGCAGACCTGTCACCTACCGTTGCAAGAGATTATTAGAGGGAAACATGGGGATTGATTTCTTTTCTGATATACGGGTGATTCGTCTGGAGCCCATCGGTCGCCCCGGCATATGCAGCAGCGACGGCCGGTTTGTAGCATCTCGTCCCCGTGGCATAAGTCACAGCCCGACTCAACTCGTTCACGATATATGAAATGTCTGCGAGGCGTGACAATGGCGAGGCGAGCGACGAAGAAGGAGCACGCGTATATATCATTTCTCAAGCTCTTGGTAGCATGTAAAGAAACCAATATTATATATTGATTCAATATACCCTTCACAGTTGGGACTACTAAACTTTCCACACTCTTTTATCATGCATAAATGAGCCATACATGCCTCTGATTTTTTCAGGAATTATTGAAAATAATAAACGAGCTAAACGCTAATAACTTCAACATGCGCATCCCGGCTTGCAGCAGCATAGCGACGTCCACCATCACCATGTCTACTTGGTCTTTTTGATGTCGTTAAATTACTATTTTTATTTTTCTTTAAATTTAATTTATTGTAGAACCGGTTGAAATTGGATGAACCGTTACAATACTTATTTGCTTGGTTGGTCACACATAATAGAATTTGGACTGTAGATAGCGCCCTGGGTGGCCAAACTGCGACCGATGCCCGTTGTGCAATCAGATGCGCGAGTCGGCAGCCCACCTCCTCTTCAGATGCCGTTTCTCCATGCGTGTTTGGAATGATGTGATCTCGTGGCTTGATCTGCATGTCACCACCGCGTCTTGGCACCAATTAATTCGACATAGTTAAATCTTGATGGGAAGGCGACCTCACCAACAATGCTCGGCCAAGGATAGCTCTAGCCTCATTGCTTCATCTTGTTAGTTGGGATATTTGGAAGGAGCAAAATGCACACGTTTGCAGGGCCAAGGCGTCGCCGGTGGCGGTGATTGTGCGCATCATCAAGGACGGAGCTTGTATCTGGGCCTTAGCCGGGGCTAAGCGGCTGTGTAATATTATGCCGCGAGAGTAGCTATATTTTTGCTTCGGCTGTTGCGGGTTCTGTCCCTCAAACTTTTTTTCTTAATCAATAAAAATAGCAAATCTTTTGCCTCGTTTAAAAAAAACAATACTTATTTGCTTCCAGGGACGATCCGTCATTTTTGAAGCGGCTATAGGTTGACGAACGGGAAATTGTAATTAGGTGTATGTATACAATAAATCCTTCTTCTATGAAACAAAGTATTTAAAAATGGTTTCAACATATACAACAATAGCAAGGTTAACACCCCGCAGAAAAAGAAGCAATAACAAGGTTAACAGATCAAGCGTGAAAGAACACAATGATAAAATCACTTTGCAAATAAACTATTACAACAACAAAAATTGCGAGTAACTATTTCAAAATATTAGCCACATGCGACACATAGAAAAAATCATAGGTAGTTGCAACATGTCCAAACAACCGATGCAACATAAAAGAGTTTTAAAAAATGGCCAACACCGCCGTCATTGTCAGTCAGTTGCCTTGCTGCCAGACTATCGCCGTCGATGGATCTAACGGCGCACAACAATTCGCCATGGCATTTTACGTATAGTATACTAGTCTATGTACCCACAAAAAGAAAAAAATACAAGTGTATGTAGTGCAGCAAGGAGCCAACGGCTACGGCTTGTCGTGGTATACTACTAGTACTACTGTAGCGCAACGATGCGGCAGCGACCCGTGTGGAAAGGGAAGAGAAGCAGACCAAAAACAGAAAGGAAAAAATGGGCAAGGTGGGCAGCCCGGGGACCAGGCACATGCGTGGCACAAACCCCGCGCATGCGCTGGGATCGAGCCCTCGGAGATCGGACGGCGCGGCGTGAGAAATCAGTCGGTGGAGTGGAGTAGGAGTAGGAACGTTCCCCGTATTTTTTATATGATTACAATATATAATTAGACCAACTTGCTTTGCTTTGGAAGCGTTTGGCCAAAAATGCTACACTTACGGCATTCTAGTACGGACTGGCTTCACGGACTGCTCTCTCGCCAATCAACCCCCTTGATTTTCGCTGGTGGGACCTCTCCTCCTTAATCTTCTCCAACCATAACTCTTCCGTGCGTCCGTAACCGAAATTCTGCGAAAATACGTCCGTAAGTCTAGCATCTCTGGGTCTTTGGCGCTGGCTGGCTGCTGACTTCCCACCTACCGTTGCATGCGAGAGATTAGGAGGATCCATTTCTTTTCTGATCCCATGTTATGTCACCGTGCATCGCGGGCGGTAGAGAAAGGTATTATCCACCTAACCCAATATTCCGTACCAAACCCAGCCCGATTTGTATTTGACCCATTTGGTGCCACCAGCTTCTATTTTTTCTCCTCTTTCTCTCTTTCGGAACGGGAACGGAACACGATTGGTTCGTGGTTGGTGGGTGATGGCGCACTGTCATTTTCCTGCTGGTGTGGTTTTAAAATTCGGCAACCGGGGAAAGCGCCACACGAGCAGCCGCCACCGGCCGCGCCAGCAGGCAGCACCGCGTCCCCCTCCCTCTCCTACAAACAGCGACGACCGAGCGAGCGGTTCGACCCACCACCTCGTCTTCCGTCTCCCGCTTCTCTTCCTCCTCTCGCCCGCCCCGCGTGGAACCGAGCGACCCACAGACACCCAAGGAGCGGCCGGCATGGGGAGAAGGGAGGCGCTCGCGGTTCTCCTCGCGGTCGTAGTCCTCGCGGCGTCGGCGGCCGGGGAGGCGGACGCGGCCAAGGCCAAGGGGAAGGCCAAGGGGAAGTACCGGGCGCTGTTCAACTTCGGGGACTCGCTGGCCGACGCCGGCAACCTCATCGCCAACGGCGTGCCGGACATCCTCGCCACCGCCAGGCTGCCCTACGGCCAGACCTACTTCGGCAAGCCCACCGGCCGCTGCTCCGACGGCCGCCTCGTCATCGACCACCTGGGTGAGTTGACTGACTGACTGCCGTGTTTGATTTTGGTTTGGCTGCTTGCTTCCTCTGCCTCCGAGATTCGGTGGGTCCTGTCCTGACGCGCTTGCTCGATCGGCCACCGCAACTGCAGCGCAGGAATTCGGGCTGCCCCTGCTGCCGCCGTCCAAGGCCAATCGCTCCGACTTGAGTCACGGCGCCAACTTCGCCATCACCGGCGCCACCGCGCTCGACACGCCCTACTTCGAGGCCAGGGGCCTCGGCGCCGTCGTCTGGAACTCCGGCGCCCTCATGACCCAAATCCAGTGGTTCCGTGACCTCAAGCCTTTCTTCTGCAACGGCACCAAGGGTAAACAAACGTCAAAAGCAATCGCGCCTTTGCAGCCATATACGTGCTGGATTGTGATCAACTAATTGGTGATTTGGGAATGTTTCTGCAGAGGAATGCAAGGAGTTCTATGCCAACTCGCTGTTCGTCGTCGGCGAGTTCGGTGGGAACGACTACAACGCGCCCCTGTTCGCCGGGAAGGGCCTCTCAGAGGCGTACAAGTTCATGCCGGATGTCATCCAGGGCATCTCCGATGGCGTCGAGGTAGCCATTGCTTCTTCCTTGTTACTCACATATCTGTTTCCTCGCTGTCAACCACGATTCCTCATGTACGGCATGGTGCAGGAATTGATCGCCGAGGGGGCAGTGGATCTCATCGTGCCAGGGGTGATGCCCACTGGGTGCTTCCCCGTGTACCTGAACATGCTCGACATGCCAGCCCACGAGTATGGCGCCCGGAGCGGGTGCATCCGTCAGTACAACACCTTCTCATGGGTGCACAATGCACACCTCAAGAGAGCACTCGAGAAGCTCCGGCCCAAGCACCCCAATGTGCGGATCATATATGGCGACTACTACACGCCAGTTGTCCAGTTCATGCTCCAGCCTGAGAAGTTTGGTTAGTTCTCAAACACCTCGACTTTTGCCATAGCTAACTCACGAAGCATCAGAATTTAGTGATTTACAAATTGTTCCGGTTGTAGTATGCATATGTTGTTGCTGATGTGCTACTAATTACTGTAGATGGATCTTAATTACTAGTGTGCATGTGCTTATTTTTGTCTGGTGTAAAGTCAACTGTTAGGCAGTCAGCGATTTCCTTCCGTTCGCCTTGAAAGGAACACAATACTATAAATAATTAGACAGTTCAGATCTGGGCAGAGAGCAAGAGATGCTTTCGCCTGGATTGGAGCACATAGCATATAATACAAAAATGGCCAACACAACTTGCAGCCAGAATATCAACTCAAGCACCTTCACCCATGTTCAGAGTATATTAGAAGCAAAGGTTGCTAATCCGATGCTCTAGGATCATTTATCTAGTCTGTAAAGGGGAAGTACTAGCTATCACTTCAATTAGTACTTCAAAGCTCGTCCAATTGGTAGCTGTCTTGTTTAGTGGTCATGTGGGGCTAATAGTTGGGATGGTTAGATCATCTACTCCAATCAGAACTTACACAACCTGCCCGTACTCCCACCTAGGCTAAAGGACTCACGTTTTTTGCATTTAGTGTTCTAGTACAGTAAAATGCTGGCGTATGAGTTGTACAGGTTACTGTAATATCCTTATAACCTTAACTCAAAACGCATATGTACTCCATGAACTGTAAACACGTGTTTTTTTTTGTATCAGAAAATCACTTCCTTTTTATTGTGTATACTTCTCCCAATGTATGCCTTCACCTATTGGCAATTAACCTTCGTTATGATTTATGCTTGTATCTTTCACTTACTAGTTTTCTCTTTTCGAAGAAGATCTTCATTAGTTTAGAGTACTGGATGGTAGCGCATTTTGTCAATACATGACTACATGTCCCTGCCATATCTAGATCCCATGTACTCGTCCTCTAGAGTTTCCATTTCAGTGTTGCCTTGTAACAGAAAGTACACCCTGTACTTTCTCAGGGCATGCATGCCTTTGCCAACCTGATCTTGCTGGCAGGGATGATGTTTCTGTCTCAACTACTAAATCGGAAGTATGCGGATGCTTTATTGTTTGATGAGAATGGCACAATGCAGGGGCCTAACCATTTCCTCTTTATAATTCAGGATTCTACAAGCAGTTACCTAGGGCATGCTGTGGGGCTCCTGGGTCCGTTGCCAAAGCCGCTTACAACTTCAACGTGACAGCCAAATGCGGGGAGCCTGGTGCCACCGCTTGTGCTGACCCAACCACCCACTGGAGCTGGGACGGTATTCACTTGACGGAGGCTGCTTATGGGCATATCGCCAGGGGCTGGCTATATGGCCCTTTTGCAGACCAACCGATTGTTCAGTCCTCGTGAGCATTCCACCTCTGCTGTTGCACGTGTAGAGCGTCTGAGAATAGCACACTAAACTGGACAAGGGAAAGTAGTTCTTCCATATAGTCCCAATGGTTCATACGTGTATATTTTCATTTGATTGAATTCATTGCAAGTGGGGTACAAAGGTGAAATAGGGGATACCAAAAGCATGATTTGTTTTATCTGTGAGGTGGTATAAATGTAAAATGTAATGAACATCACGATTACCAATCAATATTGCCTCTGCGAAATATGATACTGATACAATTTTGGAGTACTTCTGGCTTTCTCATGTGTGCATTCTTGCATACAAACTAGCATCAATCTTGTGCTTTGCTGCGACGAGATGTTTCTCTCATGTTAATTGTTATGAATTATTAAGGAAAATGGTCCGGTTAACATTATTCATTTGTTTCGCAAAAAAACATTATTCATTTGTTATGTGGTACTATGGTTTTGAAGAATGTTACAGTATGTTACCAGGATTACGTGATCACGCTCTATCTCCTTCTCAAGCTCCAAAGCACGTTTCCTATATAGCAGCTCCACACTCTTTGGATCTCGAAGGAAAATGAACTACGAAAGAACACGACGTGTTCATTCTTCTCTGCTGCGGTCATTATTTCTCGGACGCCACAGAGCCGTTCTCCTATTGATGAGGTGAAGATCATGCTCAAGAGTGAGTTCGAGATGAAGTATTTGGGTATGGACATCCGACTTGACAGGTCTTTAGGTAGGCTTCATCTCTCACTTTTTTTTTGGGAAAAAGAGGATAGACCCCCGGCCTCTGCATTTAAACGATGCATGCGGCCATTTTATTAATTATTTACGAAGGCCATACAAAGTAATACATCAGTCAGCCTAAAGCCACCATCTAGGCAACACCCGTTGCTACTCCTATCCCATTGATGAAGGTGTGCCGAATATCCAGGTCTAATACCAAACGGACATCGCACCAAACCCTAACATCTAAACCTGGATGCCCCAGCCCATCCACACACCGGGACTGGGTCCATACCGGACCGATGCACTCTCAGAGACTGCCGCCGCCATCTTCCACCGGTCCATCTCCAGAGTAGAAACTGACCCATCGACCTTTCCTGGCCCGCCGTCGACGCCACCACGACGCCAGACAACTCCATCATCATGCACGTCCGTCCACACACGCCCGTCGACGAACCTCCACAGCACCATGCCACCGGGATCCGCCGTCGGCCTTGCGGTGTATGCGGCACCGTTCTTCCGCTTGTCCTGCCCAACTAGCACTTGCTCCAAAACAATGCCCTCGGGAGGGACAATGACATCAAAGGTACCATCATCGTCCGATCCGGTAGATCCGGATCTAGGGTTTTCCCTGGAGTATCACGAGTGGGGTGCCACGACCTGCAACAACGATGCCTCGAGAAGGGAACGACGTCATAGATGCCGCCATCGTCCTCCATGACCAAAGTCGGCGCGATTTTCACCGGAAGTTGCGTCCCCCAACCTCGCAGCTGGATGGAACCGAACGGAGCCTCGCCGTGGCGACGAGGGCCGCCATCGGCACGCCGGCAAGGAAATATGCCCTAGAGGCAACACTAAAGTTGTTATTTCCTTATATCATGATAAATGTTTATTATTCATGCTAGAATTGTATTAACCGAAAACTTGATACATCTGTGGATACATAGACAAAACATCGTGTCCCTAGTAAGTCTCTACTAGACTAGCTTGTTAATCAAAGATGGTTAAGTTTCCTAACCATAGACATGTGTTGTCATTTGATGAACGGGATCACATCATTAGGAGAATGATGTGATGGACAAGACCCATCCATTAGCTTAGCATATTGATCGTTCAGTTCTATTGCTATTGCTTTCTTCATGTCAAATATATATTCCTTCGACTATGAGATTATGCAACTTCCGGATACCAGAGGAATACCTTGTGTGCTATCAAACATCACAACGTAACTGGGTGATTATAAAGATGCTCTATAGGTATCTCCAAAGATGTTTGTTGGGTTGGCATAGATCGAGATTGGGATTTGTCACTCCGAGTATCGGAAAGGTATCTCTGGGCCCACTTGGTAATACACATCATAAGAAGCCTTGCAAGCAAAGTGACTAATGAGTTAGTTGCAGGATGATGTATTACGGAACGATTAAAGAGACTTGCCGGTAACGATATTGAACTAGGTATGAAGATACCGATGATCGAATCTCGGGCAAGTAACATACCGATGGACAAAGGGAATAACGTATGCTGTCATAACGGTTCGACCGATAAAGATCTTCGTAGAATATGTAGGAGCCAATATGAGCATCCAGGTTCCGCTATTGGTTATTGACCAGAGAGGTGTCCCAGTCATGTCTACATACTTCTCGAACCCGTAGGGTCCGCACGCTTAACATTCAATGACGATTCTGTATTATATGAGTTATGTGATTTGGTGACCAAATGTTGTTTGGAGTCTCGGATGAGATCACAGACATGACAAGGAGTCTCGAAATGGTCGAGAGGTAAAGATTGATATGTAGGACGATAGTATTCGGACACCGGAAGTGTTCCGGAGGGTACCAGGTACATATCGGGTCACCGGAAGGGATTCCGGATACCCCCGACAAAAGATATGGGCCTAATGGGCCAAGAGGGGAAACACAACAGCCAACACGAGCTGCCGCGCCCCCCATATTGTTGGGTTTCGTAGTAATTTCAAAAAATTTCCTACGCACACGCAAGATCATGTGATGCAAAGCAACGAGAGGGGAGAGTGTTGTCTACGTACCCACGCAGACCGACTGCGGAAGCGTTGACGCAACGTAGAGGAAGTAGTCGTACGTCTTCACGATCCAACCGATCAAGCACCGAAACTACGGCACCTCCGAGTTCGAGCACACGTTCAGCTCGATGACGATCCCCGGACTCCGATCCAGCAAAGTGTCGGGGAAGAGTTCCGTCAGCACGACGGCGTGGTGACGATCTTGATGTACTACAGCAGCAGGGCTTCGCCTAAACTCCGCTACAGTATTATCGAGGACTATGGTGGCTGGGGGCACCGCACACGGCTAAGGAATAGATCACGTGGATCAACTTGTGTGTTCTAGGGTGCCTCTACCTCAGTATATAAAGGACCAAAGGGGGGAGGCTGGCCGGCCACAAGGGGCGCGCCAGGAGAGTCCTACTCCCTCCGGAGTAGGATTCCCCCCCCAATCCTAGTTGGAATAGGATTCGCGGAGGGGGAAAAGAGAGAGAGGGGGCCGGCCACCTCTCCTAGTCCTAATAGGACTAGGGGAAGGGGGAGGCGCGCAGCCCATGTAGGGCTGCCTCTTCTCTTTTCCACTAAGGCCCATCATGGCCCATTTAGCTCCCGGGGGTTCCGGTAACCTTCCCGGTACTCCGGTAAAATCCCGATTTCACCCGGAACACTTCCGATATCCAAACATAGGCTTCCAATATATCAATTTACGTCTCGACCATTTCGAGACTCCTCGTCATGTCCGTGATCACATCCGGGACTCCGAACAACCTTCGGTACATCAAAATGCATAAACTCATAATATAACTGTCATCGTAACCTTAAGCGTGCGGACCCTACGGGTTCGAGAACAATGTAGACATGACCGAGACACGTCTCCGGTCAATAACCAATAGCGGGACCTGGATGCCCATATTGGCCTACATATTCTACGAAGAGTCTCTTTATCGTTCCGTAATACATCATCCCGCAACTAACTCATTAGTGCAATGCTTGCAAGGCTTAAGTGATGTGCATTACCGAGAGGGCCCAGAGATACCTCTCCGACAATCGGAGTGACAAATCCTAATCTCGAAATACGCCAACCCAACATGTACCTTTGGAGACACCTGTAGAGCT
Source organism: Triticum urartu (assembly GCF_003073215.2). NCBI lineage: Eukaryota > Viridiplantae > Streptophyta > Magnoliopsida > Poales > Poaceae > Triticum > Triticum urartu. The sequence goes on from NC_053024.1 coordinate 479,356,579, forward strand.
CCTTTATAATCACCAGTTACGTTGTGACGTTTGGTAGCACACAAAGTGTTCCTCCGGTAAACGGGAGTTGCATAATCTCATAGTCATAGGAACATGTATAAGTCATGAAGAAAGCAATAGCAACATACTAAACGATCGAGTGCTAAGCTAAAGGAATGGGTCAAGTCAATCACATCATTCTCCTAATGATGTGATCCCGTTAATCAAATGACAACTCATGTCAATGGCTAGGAAACATAACCATCTTTGATCAACGAGCTAGTCAAGTAGAGGCATACTAGTGACACTCTGTTTGTCTATGTATTCACACATGTATTATGTTTCCGGTTAATACAATTCTAGCATGAATAATAAACATTTATCATGATATAAGGAAATAAATAATAACTTTATTATTGCCTCTAGGGCATATTTCCTTCAGTCTCCCACTTGCACTAGAGTCAATAATCTAGATTACACTGTAATGATTCTAACACCCATGGAGCCTTGGTGTTGATCATGTTTTGCTCATGGAAGAGGCTTAGTCAACGGGTCTGCAACATTCAGATCAGTATGTATCTTGCAAATCTCTATGTCTCCCACCTGGACTTAGATCCCGGAGGAATTGAAGGTCTCTTGATGTGTTTGGTCCTTTTGTGAAATCTGGTTTCCTTTGCCAAGGCAATTGCACCAGTATTGTCACAAAAGATTTTCATTGGACCCGATGCACTAGGCATGACACCTAGATTGGATATGAACTCCTTCATCCAGACTCCTTCATTCGCTGCTTCCGAAGCAGCAATGTACTCCACTTCACATGTAGATCCCGCCACGACACTCTGTTTAGAACTGCTCTAACTGACAGCTCACCATTTCAATATAAACACGTATCCGGTTTGCCGATTTAGAATCGTCCGGATCAGTGGTCAAAGTGCATCAACGTAACCATTTACGATGAGCTCTTTGTCACCTCCATAAACGAGAAACATATCCTTAGTCCTTTTCAGGTATTTTAGGATGTTCTTGACCGCTGTCCAGTGATCCACTCCTGGATTACTTTGGTACCTCCCTGCTAAACTAATAGCAAGGCACACATCAGGTATGATACACAACATTCCATACATGATAGAGCCTATAGCTGAAGCATAGGGAACATCTTTCATTTTCTCTCTATCTTCTATAGTGGTCGAGCATTGAGTCTTACTCAACTTCACACCTTGTAACACATGCAAGAACCCTTTCTTTGCCTGATCCATTTTGAACTTCTTCAAAACTTTGTCAAGGTATGTGCTTTGTGAAAGTCCAATTAAGCATCTTGATCTATCTCTATAGATCTTGATGCCCAATTTGTAAGCAGCTTCACCGAGGTCTTTCATTGAAAAATTCTTATTCAAATATCCTTTTATGCTATCCAGAAATTCTATATCATTTCCAATCAACAATATGTCATCCACATATAATATTAGAAATGCTACAGAGCTCCCACTCACTTTCTTGTAAATACATGCTTCTCCAAAAAGTCTGTATAAAACCATATGCTTTGATCACACTATCAAACGTTTATTCCAACTCCGAGAGGCTTGCACCAGTCCATAAATGGATCGCTGGAGCTTGCACACTTTGTTAGCACCTTTTGGATCAATAAAACCTTCAGGTTGCATCATATACAACTCTTCTTCCAGAAATCCATTCAGGAATGCAGTCTTTACATCCATTTGCCAAATTTCATAATCATAAAATGCGGCAGTAGCTAACATGATTCGAACGGACTTAAGCATCGCTATGGGTGAGAAGGTCTCATCATAGTCAACTCCTTGAACTTGTCAAAAACCTTTCGCAACAAGTCGAGCTTTGTAGGTAGTAACATTACCATCAGCGTCAGTCTTCTTCTTGAAGATCCATTTATTCTCGGTGGCTTGCCGATCATCGGGCAAGTCAACCAAAGTCCATACTTTGTTCTCATACATGGATTCCCATCTCAGATTTCATGGCTTCAAGCCACTTTGCCGTGAGGCCCCATTTGACCGTACACTAATCATGCACGCAAATGTGTACGATCAAGATCAAGGACTCACGGGTAGATATCACAACACAACTCTACAAATAAAATAAGTCATACAAGCATCATATTACAAGCCAGGGGCCTCGAGGGCTCGAATACAAGAGCTCGATCATAGACGAGTCAGCGGAAGCAACAATATCTGAGTACAGACATAAGTTAAACAAGTTTGCCTTAAGAAGGCTAGCACAAACTGGGATACAGATCGAAAGAGGCGCAGGCCTCCTGCCTGGGATCCTCCTAACTACTCCTGGTCGTCGTCAGCGGGCAGCACGTAGTAGTAGGCACCTCCGGTGTAGTAGGAGTCGTCGTCGACGGTGGCGTCTGGCTCCTGGACTCCAGCATCTGGTTGCGACAACCAGAATGAAAGGAAAGGGGGAAAAGGGGGAGAAAGCAACCGTGAGTACTCATCCAAAGTACTCGCAAGCAAGGAGCTACACTACATATGCATGGGTATCAAATGGAGTAAGGGTATCATATGTGGACTGAACTGCAGAATGCCAGAATAAGAGGGGGATAAACTAATCCTTTCGAAGACTACGCTTCTGGCAGCCTCCGTCTTGCAGCATGTAGAAGAGAGTAGACTGAAGTCCTCCAAGTAGCATCGCATAGCATAATCCTAACCGATGATCCTCCCCTCGTCGCCCTGTGAGAGAGCGATCACCGGTTGTATCTGGCACTTGGAAGGGTGTGTTTTATTAAGTATCCGGTTCTAGTTGTCATAAGGTCAAGGTACAACTCCAAGTCGTCCTGTTACCGAAGATCACGGCTATTCGAATAGATTAACTTCCCTGCAGGGGTGCACCACATACCCCAACACGCTTGATCCCATTTGGCCGGACACACTTTTCGGGGTCATGCCCGGCCGCGAAAGATCAACACGTCGCAGCCCCACCTAGGCACAACAGAGAGGTCAGCACGCCGGTCTAAACCTAAGCGCACAGGGGTCTGGGCCCATCGCCCTTAGCACACCTGCACGTTGCGAACGCGGCCGGAAGCAGAACTAGCCCCCTTAATACAAGAGCAGGCTTACGGTCCAATCCGGCGCGCGCCGCTCAGTCGCTGACGTCACGAAGGCTTCGGCTGATACCACGACGTCGAGTGCCCATAACTGTCCCCGCGTAGATGGTTAGTGCGTATAGGCCAGTAGCCAGACTCAGATCAAATACCAAGATCTCGTTGAACGTGTTAAGTATCTGTGAACGCCGCCCAGGGCCAGGCCCACCTCTCTCCTAGGTGGTCTCAACCTGCCCTGTCGCTCCGCCTCAAAGTAACAGTCGGGGGCCGTCGGGAACCCAGGCCCACCTCTACCGGGATGGAGCCACCTGCCCCTTCAGCCCCCAACTCCGAACAGTACCACAGGTAATGTAACTATGTAAAGTATATAGTATATGCCCGTGATCACCTCCCGAAGTGATCACGGCCCAGTAGTATAGCATGGCAGACGGACACGAGTATAGGGCAATTGATGGAACACTAGCATCCTATACTAAGCAATAGGATAGCAGGTAATGGTAACAACAGTAGTAGCAAGGACAGGGTATGCATCAGGATAGGAATAACGGAAAGCAGTAACATGCTACACTACTCTAATGCAAGCAGTATAGAGAAGAGTAGGCGATATCTGGTGATCAAAGGGGGGGGGCTTGCCTGATTGCTCTGGCAAGAGAGAGGGGTCGTCAACTCCGTAGTCGTACTGGGTAGCAGCAGCGTCGGTCTCGATGTCTAGCGAGAGAGGAGGGGGGAAGAAACAATAAATATTAAGCAAATAGATGCATGACGATGCATGACAAGACAAAGCGTGAAGCTAGGCGTGCCCTAACGCGGTATGAGGTGGTACCGGTGAAAGGGGAAAACATCCGGGAAAGTATTCCCGGCGTTTCGTGTTTTCGGACAGATGAACCGGAGGGGGAAAGTTGCGTGTTCGCTATGCTAGGGATGCGTGGCGGGCGCACGGGCTGCGTATCCGGATTCGTCTCATCGTCTGAGCAACTTCATGTACAAAGTTTTTCATCCGGCTATGGTTTATTTTATATTAATTTTAAAGGATTTAATCATTTTCTGGGATTATTATTATCTAATTAATTCAAAAAAGAATTACTGTGTCATTGTGACATCAACGTGACGTCAGCGGTCAAAGTTGACCGTTGACCAGTCATCTAAGCGTGGGTCCCATTCGTCATAGTCTGAGATTAACTAAACATGTTAATTAGTTTAATCAGTTAATTAAGTCTTTAATTAATTAATTAATATTGTTTTTATTTCTTTATTTCTTTTTCTAAAACGTTCTTGGGTAGGGGCCCGTTGTTATAGGCCAAATGGCGAACCGGGCTAACAGGCATGAGTCAGGCGGGCGTCGGCTGGCCTGGTTCCGGGCGCCGCCCGGGGCGAACCCGGCTGCGGCCAGCGAGCATGGCGAGCCGACGGCTGGGGCTGCGCCCAGCAGCGGGCGGCGGTAGAGCAATGACAGCGGCAGCCGACCGCAACAAGGCGCGGGCACAGAGGTGCCGCCCGAAGCGGACGCGGGCGACGACGGGCGTGGCGGGGCCCCAACCATGCGCGGGGGGGGGGGGGGGGGGGGGGGGGGGGGGGGGGGGGGGGGGGGGGGGGGGGGGGGGGGGGGAGCACAGGGCCCAGCCGGCCAGCGAGGAGCGCGGCCTGGCGCGGGCAGGGACGTGCGAGCGGGCGCGCAGGGCAGCCATGGGCGTGGGGGAACATGGGCGGTGGAGCACGGGATGCGGGCACGAGCGCAAGGGCGCGGCAAGCAGGGGAGGGACCATGCGCGCGGGCGCAAGCATAGCGTGCGGGTGAGCACGGAGGTCCGGTCATGGCGGCCTCAACAGGAGCAGGCGGTCGCGGCGAATGAATCGAGGGGGATAAGGGGGATTCGGGCGGGGGTGGGGGGAAGCTCACATAGAAGCGGCTGGGGAGGTCTGTGAGCTCGGGGGAGGCCGGATCCGCGATAGTGCCTCCGGGATCCGTCCATCTCCGGCGACGAGGCGGCTTGGCGCGACATGGACGCGGAGAACCGGACGGTGACGGCCATGGGAGGAGTTCCCGGGAGGCGGTGGCGCGAGGACAGCAAGGCGGAGGCGGCGGTCCTTGGGCGCGGGCGCACCGGCGTGCTGGGGCTCCGGTGCGGCAAAGGGATCGGGCGCGGGGGGGGGGGGGGGGGGGGGGTGGGTCTCGGTCGGGAGGAGTGGAGTTCGTGCGGGAGGAGTGGGGGTGTGCGTCGCTAGGGTTTCAGGGGAGTGGGGTTAAGGTAGGAGGGGTGGGCCGGCTAGCTGGGCCGTGGCCCAGTTGGGTCGGGGGGGGGGGTCCTGTTCTTTTTTTTGGCTTCCTTTGTTTTGTTTTGTTTTTTCCTTTTACTTTTATTACCCTTATCTTATTTCTTTTATTTTCCTTTTAGTTCCTATTTATAATAGTTTCATTACATACCAAAGTGACACCTAAATGGATGTTACCAACAATGCCACTGCCACATTATTTTTCTACCCAAACTAAAAAAATAGTTTTGTAATTGTTCAATATTTAAATGTCATTTAAAGAATAGTTTTGCTACTGTTTTATTTACTATAGTGCACTTAAACACTTTTATAAAAGTGTGGTTTCACCACCATAATTACTTATGCATTATTTGGCTCACTCCGAACATTTTTAGTTTTAATATTTAAAAACTTTTATTGTTTGCTTGATTTTGAATTTGAATTCGAACCGGTTTTGAACTAACGTGAGATTATCAACACTAACTAAGGTGATGTGGCATCATTTCCGGAGGGTTACTGTAGCTTAACTACCGGGGCATTACAAATCTCCTCCACTACAAGAAATCTCGTCCCAAGATTTAAGGGGGGTGTAAGGCGGGAGACTAGGTTACGCAATTTCTAACGATTCTTCACAGTCTAGGTTGCTCTTCTCGAAGAGGTTGATCCATTACGTCGACGTCTTCATTTCTTTGCTTCATGTCATCATGATGAAGTCGTCTTCCTTTTTTTGTGTCTTCATCGTACTTACGGTAAGGAAAAACGGTAGATTCGGAAGAACAAACCTCTACAAGGTTGCTCATCTGGTAGATAACATTGGGGAAGGTGGCGGAAAGTAACTCTCGAATTGAAACTTAAGAAAATATCGAGAGCAAAGTAATAAGGTACCATGAGAAGTTTCGAGCGCATAGGCAATCATTCGTTGCCTGAAGTGAAGTGTGAAAGGGGTTCAGAGCAATGGGAATAAGTATTGCGTCAGATACCAGATTGATGATCTCATCAGAAGGTGGCTCATGAATTACACACGAGGCCACGCGTGAGGAATAACTTTGGGAACAGGGGGTGTACAGGAGAGTCAGGTTTCGATCCTGAGGAACTGTGGGTTATGGGCCCACCATGTGGGTTAAAAGCAGGAAGGGCGGTGACGTATTGCACGATCATGAAAGCAAGGCATGTCAGAGGATAGTCTGTCGGTTATGTCGGCAACAACATCGGTACCAAGGGCGAGGGACGAAGAGAACCATTTTCCTGCTCGTTGAACGAGGCGGACCAATAGGTAGAGTTCTCGTCCATCGGCGGTTACCAGAAAGTTTTCAACAATAGTAACAGGGTCTTGCTGACAGAATGGTACACCGAGGTGTTTACATAAGCAATGAATTATTACTGCTTAGATTATATAGATCACAAGAAAGGTCAAACAAACCAATGGAGAGGAAAATGTGATCATTAGTTTAAACTGAACAATGGAAAGGAAAATGTGTTTAAATACATATTTCAAGGGTATATCCTACCCAAGGACAAGCAGATCATGATATCCATGACATGATATAATGTAGAAAACTCTTTAGGTACGGGAGAGAATTTTCATGACATTATCCCTACAGCGGTGTTTGGATAATTGAGCAGGAAACATTTAACATTGGGCTTCAATTGTTCCTGTTCAAAATCGGAGTACCACAGGCATGCTTCAAGATAGCATGGACATGGTCAACAGGTGAATATCAGACTTTGGAAACACAAAGGGTCTATTAGGAATAACTTGTAGAATAAGTCTTACAATTTCCTCATGGAAGAGTGGATAACCTTGCTGAAAAGGAAACTATAACAATAGGTCCTTCGGCCAGGTGTGCTAGGCATGACATCATCTTACCGGGTCATATAAGGACCAATGTTATGACTCTTGGAAAATATTCCAACCATCATATCTGACCGAGTTTCAGATCTGATTGGAGTCAGGATACCTCAGACTCAGGATGCCTGAGATAACAAGGTACGACAAGAATTGACGAGAAGACCTCGTAAGATTCTCGGGAAATGAACTATGGAAGCGAGTTTCGAAACAAGAGTTCATCAGTAAACCAAGGAGAGGATGAGGAGGTGGCTGATGAACTCAGCAACAAATCATTGGGATTTCCAAAAGATGGATTTCCACAATTATGCGAACAAAGAGATAACATTTGTCAGATCAAATGATATAGTGAGGTATGCTCGAGGAAAACATACACAATTAAACATTGGTAGAAGGTGCACCCGAACTACGGTCTTAGGTAGCATAATCAATGTTAGAAGGTGATTCGATAACAAATGGCCTAAGAATGAGATGTCGACCATTAACTTCAAAGCAATAAGGTTGCTAGAAGTTTTAAAATTACTAGTCCATTTGTCGGTATTCCGGTTAGGAACAACACGGGGACCAAGACAAGAATGGTGATGGCGATAAGTATCACTTATATCAAGAATTATCAAGAGGTGGTGAAATTCTCACGACATTCTTGACATAAAGGATGGTAATACTCCAAGGTAAAGGAGAACCAATGTTGGATAGCAAGGTATAACACAAAACACGAACAAGTTTGTGTTGAACGGAAGGCAATAAAGTGGTAGATGATAAAACAAATCATCGAGGGCAAGGATGGTATTTCTCATCATGAATTCAATTGATACCTTGGAAGGAGTCAATTGTTGATGATGATCACGACAAATTTTGTAGAGAGATTTCATGAGGATGTAATCGATCAGCGATGACACCAAGCCAAAGGAATGATGAAGAAAGAGGTTATTGGAACCACAGGTACGACACAAACTCGAAATCAAGCTTGTTGTTCAAGGCGAAATGGAATGATGAGGGAGATCGACGTAAGCTTAGCTCATCATCGAAAGTTGTGCTCCGGGGTTAAGGACCAGGTAGAACAGTTAAAATCGGCACGATAATGATATAGCTGAGCAGGTTAGGATTTACGTGATTGAGTTCAAATTCGTAAGTAATGAAGGTTACCAAGAGTTGTTTAATCGCGGTGTGAACTCGATTCAGTTATCGATGTCTTTGAGTGTTTATTAACTCAGAGCCCGTGAAAGAAAAAAAATTTGGAATCAGTGAGAATGTAATACTTGATGAAGAACGCATAAGACGTTATGCAGTTCCGTGATAATCTCGAGATACCAGAGGGGGTAATACTCGACGAAAGATCAAAGTAAAGGTTAGAATGGTGTATTGATCCACAGAAGACAAGTGCTTAAACTTGCCCGAGAAATGGATCTAAGAAGAACATATGGTCAGAACCACGCTTGCAAAGGATCAATTCACCAATACCAAAGGATATTATATTAAGGAAATAATTATTATTACAAGAAGCTTCCATGATAGGATCTACATCGTGTCCATGGGCATGAACACAAAGGTCCAAGGTCGACTCCCACTTCTCCAATGCATAACCTTTCATTCACTTCTCACTTTCGAAGAAGTTGTAGTGTTGAAATTTCATCTGGCAAAATACTAGAAGTGTATGACTCGTGAAAACTTTCGAGTTCACACGGTTTTAGAGAAGGTTGTATAGGTTCAACCCATCGGGGTTTCTTAGAAACATATACCACAAGTTTCAAGGGTAAATATCACAAGCTCGAAAGTAGAGCATGGTTAGCAAAACAGAGGATACAATTTACCAAAGGTATCACATACCCATGGAGAGGCTCACAAGGTTATTGAATAGGAAGGACACTGCCGGATAATAATCCAACAACGGGTCCTATGGTCTATAATGGAGCTGATGCGAGTATCGGTACTTTATCTGAGGAAGATGGAATGAAAGGGCATAAGATTAGCATTTCCAAATCAAGGGATCAAAAGCCAACGCTCTCATTAAGAATGGATCAGTCGAATAGACTTAGGGGTACAATCGACGACAATTTGATTGGTCGATAACCAGCTCATGTTTAAAATGACGTGTGAGCCGGAAGGATGAATCATTGGATCTGATTGAGGCTGGCGAGCATTCACAACATTTTGAATCAATGGACTCAAAATGATAATGACAAGGGATGCCAATAAAATTATAGACTTATGGGATTAACCATAATGCAATCAAGTAAGAACTTCAAGAGTAATAGGCTACTCAGGATTTTCGGAAGGTCAAATAGTATTTTGAAGACTTTTGTGAAATACATGAACCAACTAGGGATGAGCAAATATCCGGTGAGTGCTAGAAATTACCCATAGTGGTATTCATGTGGCAAGGAATGCAAGGCAGTAGGCACAAAGTATTCTCAGAACAATAGAGAGAATTTTGGGGCATCTTTTAATAACAAGATCAATGAGGAATGATTATATGAATGGCACGTGTACGTGGTTATCCATAGAGGTTTATCGATAGAAGGGAATTGCAAAAGCAACACGCACAAGGTCTCGACAGAATATCGGAGAGTATCTTCGAAATCTTCTAGTGCAGCCGGCGATCATCTGGACTGAAGGGGCTCTCCGGGAGAAAGTATTTTCGAGAACCTAAGTTAGATTTTTAGTAAATTCATTTAACCCGAATAGAAGAGAGCTCAGAGTCCCAGAGTAAGGATCAAGGAGTAAAAGATCCTAATACCACCCAGATGGCGACGTGGGCCCGTAAGGCACACAGCCATGTTAGTAAAAGTTTTGCAATGTCTAGACTCGACTTCGACCAAGGAGTGTGGAAGGGGGATTCCTACAGGCAGTCGGCTCTGATACCAACTTGTGACGCCCCCGATTTGACCGTACACTAATCATGCACGCAAATGTGTACGATCAAGATCAAGGACTCACGGGTAGATATCACAACACAACTCTCCAAATAAAATAAGTCATACAAGCATCATATTACAAGCCAGGGGCCTCGAGGGCTCGAATACAAGAGCTCGATCATAGACGAGTCAGCGGAAGCAACAATATCTGAGTACAGACATAAGTTAAACAAGTTTGCCTTAAGAAGGCTAGCACAAACTGGGATACAGATCGAAAGAGGCGCAGGCCTCCTGCCTGGGATCCTCCTAACTACTCCTGGTCGTCGTCAGCGGGCAGCACGTAGTAGTAGGCACCTCCGGTGTAGTAGGAGTCGTCGTCGACGGTGGCGTCTGGCTCCTGGACTCCAGCATCTGGTTGCGACAACCAGAATGAAAGGAAAGGGGGAAAAGGGGGAGAAAGCAACCGTGAGTACTCATCCAAAGTACTCGCAAGCAAGGAGCTACACTACATATGCATGGGTATCAAATGGAATAAGGGTATCATATGTGGACTGAACTGCAGAATGCCGGAAATAAGAGGGGGATAGCTAGTCCTTCGAAGACTACGCTTCTGGCAGCTCCGTCTTGCAACATGTAGAAGAGAGTAGCTGAAGTCCTCCAAGTAGCATCGTAGCATAATCCTAACCGATGATCCTCGTCGCACTGTGAGAGAGCGATCACCGGTTGTATCTGGCACTTGGAAGGGTGTGTTTTATTAAGTATCTGGTTCTAGTTGTCATAAGGTCAAGGTACAACTCCAAGTCGTCCTGTTACCGAAGAACGGCTATTCGAATAGATTAACTTCCCTGCAGGGGTGCACCACATTCCCCAACACGCTTGATCCCATTTGGCCGGACACACTTTTCGGGGTCATGCCCGGCCGCGAAAGATCAACACGTCGCAGCCCCACCTAGGCACAACAGAGAGGTCAGCACGCCGGTCTAAACCTAAGCGCACAGGGGTCTGGGCCCATCGCCCTTAGCACACCTGCACGTTGCGAACGCGGCCGGAAGCAGAACTAGCCCCCTTAATACAAGAGCAGGCTTACGTTCCAATCCGGCGCGCGCACTCAGTCGCTGACGTCACGAAGGCTTCGGCTGATACCACGACGCCGGATACCCATAACTACTCCCGCGTAGATGGTTAGTGCGTATAGGCCAGTAGCCAGACTCAGATCAAATACCAGATCTCGTTACGTGTTAAGTATCCGCGAACGCCGACCAGGGCCAGGCCCACCTCTCTCCTAGGTGGTCTCAACCTGCCCTGTCGCTCCGCCACAAAGTAACAGTCGGGGGCCGTCGGGAACCCAGGCCCACCTCTACCGGGATGGAGCCACCTGCCCCTTCAGCCCCCATCTCCGAACAGTATCATAAGTAATGTAAGTAAAGTATATATTATGCCCGTGATCACCTCCCGAAGTGATCACGGCCCAGTAGTATAGCATGGCAGACGGACAGAGTGTAGGGCCACTGATGGAACACTAGCATCCTATACTAAGCAGTAGGATAGCAGGTAGGTAACAACAGTAGTAGCAAGGACAGGCTATGCATAGGATTAACGGAAAGCAGTAACATGCTACACTACTCTAATGCAAGCAGTATATAGAGAGAGTAGGCGATATCTGGTGATCAAGGGGGGGGGCTTGCCTGGTTGCTTCTGGCAAGAGAGAGTGGTCGTCAACACCGTAGTCGTACTGGGTAGCAGCGGCGTCGGTCTCGGTGTCTAGCGAGAGAAGAGGGGGAAGAAGCAATAAATATAATGCAAACAAATGCATGACGATGCATGACATGACAAAGCGTGATGCTAGGTGTGCCCTAACGCGGTACGAGGTGGTACCGGTGAAGGGGGGAAACATCCGGGAAATTATCCCCGTGTTTCGCGTTTTCGGACAGACGAACCGGAAGGGGAAAGTTGCGTGTTCGCTATGCTAGGGATGCGTGGCGGATGAACGGGCTGCGTATTCGAATTCGTCTCGTCGTTCTGAGCAACTTTCATGTACAAAGTTTTTCCATCCGGCTACGGTTTATTTTATATTAATTTTAAAGGATTTAATCATTTTCTGGGATTATTATTATCTAATTAATTCAAAAAGAATTACTGTGTCATTGTGACATCACGTGACGTCAGCGGTCAAAGTTGACCGTTGACCAGTCAACTAAGCGTGGGTCCCATTCGTCATAGTCTGAGATTAACTAAACATGTTAATTAGTTTAATTAGTGATCAGGTTGAACTAACCATGATTAATTACAGTTAATTAAGTCTTTATTAATTAATTAATATTGTTTTTATTTCTTTATTTCCTTTTTATAAAAACGTTCTTGGGCAGGGGCCCGTTGTCATAGGCCAAATGGCGAACCAGGCTAACGGGCATGGTCAGGCGGGCGTCGGCTGGCCTGGTTCCGGGCGCCGCCCGGGGCGAACTCGGCTGGCCAGAGCACGGCGAGCCAGCTGACTGGAGCTGCGCCCAGCAGGGGCGGCGGTAGAGCAATGACAGCGGCAGGGCAACAAGGCGCGGGCACAGAGGTGCCGCCCGAAGCGATCGCGGCGACGACGGGCGTGGCGGGGCCGCAACATCAGTCGGGGGCGGGGGGGGGGGGGGGGGGGGGGGGGGGCCAGAACAGGGGGGGGGGGGGGCGAGCACAGGGCGCAGCCGGCCAGCAGGAGCGCGGCCTGGCGCGGGCAGGGACGTGCGGGCGGGCGCGCAGGGCAGCCATGGGCGTGGGGGAACAGGGGCGGTGGAGCACGGGATGCGGGCACGAGCGCAAGGGCGCGACAAGCAGGGGAGGGACCATGCGCGCGGGCGCAAGCATAGCGTGCGGGTGAGCACGGAGGTCCGGTCATGGCGGCCTCAACAGGAGCAGGCGGTCGCAGCGAATGAATCGAGGGGGATAAGGGGGATTCGGGGGGGGGGGAGCTCACATCGAAGCGGCTGGGGAGGTCTGTGAGCTCGGGGGAGGCTGGATCCGCGATAGTGCCTCCGGGATCCGTCCATCTCCGGCGACGAGGCGGCTTGGCGCGACATGGACGCGGAGAACCGGACGGTGACGGCCATGGGAGGAGTTCCCGGGAGGCGGTGGCGCGAGGACGGCAAGGGCGGAGGGCGGGGTCCTTGGGCGCGGGCGCACCGGCGTGCTGGGGCTCCGGTGCGGCAAAGGGATCGGGCGCGGGGGGGGGCTCGCGTCGGGGAGAACAAGAGGGAGTGGGGTCTCGGTCGGGAGGAGGTGTGGGAGGAGTGGGGGGTGCGGACTAGGGTTTCAGGGGAGTGGTAGGTAGGGGTGCGGCTAGCTGGGCCGTCCAGTTGGGGTCGGGGGGGTCTGTTCTTTTTTTTGGCTTCCTTTGTTTTGTTTTGTTTTTTTCCTTTTACTTTTATTTCCCTTATCTTATTTCTTTTATTTTCCTTTTAGTTCCTATTTATAATAGTTTCATTACATACCAAAGTGACACCTAAATGGATGTTACCAACAATGCCACTGCCACATTATTTTTCTTACCCAAACTAAAAAAATAGTTTTGTAATTGTTCAATATTTAAATGTCATTTAAAGAATAGTTTTGCTACTGTTTTATTTACTATAGTGCACTTAAACACTTTTATAAAAGTGTGGTTTCACCACCATAATTACTTATGCATTATTTGGCTCACTCCGAACATTTTTAGTTTTAATATTTAAAAACTTTTATTGTTTGCTTGATTTTGAATTTGAATTCGAACCGGTTTTGAACTAACGTGAGATTATCAACACTAACTAAGGTGATGTGGCATCATTTCCGGAGGGTTACTGTAGCTTAACTACTGGGGCGTTACAAATATGCATTATTTGGCTCACTCCGAACATTTATCTGGGCTCACCATCGCTTCTTCATAGTTCGTAGGTTCATCATGATCTAGTAGCATGACTTCCAGAACAGGATTACCGTACCACTCTGGTGCGGATCTCGCTCTGGTCGATCTACGAGGTTCAGTAGTATCTTGACCTGAAGTTTCATGATCAACATCATTAGCTTCCTCACTAATTGATATAGATGTCGCAGAAACAGTTTTCTGTGATGTACTATTTTCCAATAAGGGAGCAGGTATAGTTACCTCGTCAAGTTCTACTTTCCTCCCACTCACTTCTTTCGAGAGAAACTCCTTCTCTAGAAAGGATCTATTCTTAGCAACGAATGTCTTGCCTTCGGATCTGTGATAGAAGGTGTACCCAACAGTCTCCTTTGGGTATCCTATGAAGACACATTTCTCCGATTTGGGTTCGAGCTTATCAGGTTGAAGCTTTTTCACATAAGCATCGCAGCCCCAAACTTTAAGAAACGACAACTTTGGTTTCTTGCCAAACCACAGTTCATAAGGCGTCGTCTCAACGGATTTTGATGGTGCCCTATTCAACGTGAATGCGGCCGTCTCTAAAGCACAACCCCAAAACGATAGCGATAAATCAGTAAGAGACATCATAGATCGCGCCATATCTAGTAAAGTACGATTACGACGTTCGGATACACCATTACGCTGTGGTGTTCCGGGTGGCGTGAGTTGCGAAACTATTCCACAATTTTTCAAATGTACACCAAACTCGTAACTCAAATATTCTCCTCCACGATCAGATCGTAGAAACTTTATTTTCTTGTTACAATGATTTTCAACTTCACTCTGAAATTCTTTGAACTTTTCAAATGTTTCAGACTTATGTTTCATTAAGTAGATATACCCATATCTGCTTAAGTCATCTGTGAAGGTGAGAAAATAACGATATCCGCCACGAGCCTCAATATTCATCGGACCACATACATCGGTATGTATGATTTCCAACAAATCTGTTGCTCTCTCCATAGTACAAGGGGCGCGCCAGGAGAGTCCTACTCCCTCCGGGAGTAGGATTCCCCCCCCCCAATCCTAGTTGGAATAGGATTCCTCGGGGGGGAAGAGAGAGGGGGGCCGGCCACCTCTCCTAGTCCTAATAGGACTAGGGGAAGGGGGAGGCGCGCGGCCACCTTGGGCTGCCCCTTTCTCCTTTCCACTAAGGCCCACTAAGGCCCATATGGTTCCCGGGGGGTTCCGGCAACCTCCCGGTACTCCGGTAAAATCCCGATTTCACCCGGAACACTTCCGATATCCAAACATAGGCTTCCAATATATAAATCTTTATGTCTCGACCATTTCGAGACTCCTCGTTATGTCCGTGATCACATCCGGGACTCCGAACTAACTTCGGTACATCAAAATGCATAAACTCATAATATAACTGTCATCGTAACCTTAAGCGTGCGGACCCTACGGGTTCTAGAACAATGTAGACATGACCGAGACATGTCTCCGGTCAATAACCAATAGCGGGACCTGGATGCCCATATTGGCTCCTACATATTCTACGAAGATCTTTATCGGTCAGACCGCATAACAACATACGTTGTTCCCTTTGTCATCGGTATGTTACTTACCCGAGATTCGATCGTCGGTATCCAATACCTAGTTCAATCTCGTTACCGGCAAGTCTCTTTACTCGTTCCGTAATACATCATCTCACAACTAACATCTTAGTTACAATGCTTGCAAGGCTTATGTGATGTGTATTACTGAGAGGGCCCTAGAGATACCTCTCCGACAATCGGAGTGACAAATCCTAGTCTCGAAATACGCCAACCCAACATGTACCTTTGGAGACACCTGTAATGCTCCTTTACGGGAGTTACATAATCTCATAGTCATGGGAACATGTATAAGTCATGAAGAAAAGCAATAGCAACATACTAAGCGATCGGGTGCTAAGCTAATGGAATGGGTCATGTCAATCAGATCATTCAACTAATGATGTGACCTCGTTAATCAAATAACAACTAATTGTTCATGGTTAGGAAACATAACCATCTTTGATTAACGAGCTAGTCTAGTAGAGGCATACTAGTGACACTTTGTTTGTCTATGTATTCACACATGTATTATGTTTCCGATTAATACAATTCTAGCATGAATAATAAACATTTATCATGATTATAAGGAAATAAATAATAACTTTATTATTGCCTCTAGGGCATATTTCCTTCAGTCTCCCACTTGCACTAGAGTCAATAATCTAGATTACACTGTAATGATTCTAACACCCATGGAGCCTTGGTGCTGATCATGTTTTGCTCATGGAAGAGGCTTAGTCAATGGGTCTGCAACATTCAGATCCGTATGTATCTTGCAAATCTCTATGTCTCCCACCTGGACTAGATCCCGGATGGAATTGAAGCGTCTCTTGATGTGCTTCGTTCTCTTGTGAAATCTGGATTCCTTTGCCAAGGCAATTGCACCAGTATTGTCACAAAAGATTTTCATTAGACCCGATGCACTAGGTATGACACCTAGATCGGATATGAACTCCTTCATCCAGACTCCTTCGTTCGCTGCTTCCGAAGCAGCTATGTACTCCGCTTCACATGTAGATCCCGCTACGACGCTTTGTTTGGAATTGCATCAACTGACAGCTCCACCGTTTAATGTAAACACGTATCCGGTCTGCGATTTAGAATCGTCCGGATCAGTGTCAAAGCTTGCATCAACGTAACCTTTTACGTTGAGCTCTTTGTCACGTCCATATACGAGAAACATATCCTTAGTCCTTTTCAGGTATTTCAGGATGTTCTTGACCGCTGTCCAGTGATCCACTCCTGGATTACTTTGGTACCTCCCTGCTAAACTTATAGCAAGGCACACATCAGGTCTGGTACACAGCATTGCATACATGATAGAGCCTATGGCTGAAGCATAGGGAACATCTTTCATTTTCTCTCTATCTTCTGCAGTGGTCGGGCATTGAGTCTGACTCAACTTCACACCTTGTAACACAGGCAAGAACCCTTTCTTTGCTTGATCCATTTTGAACTTCTTCAAAATCTTGTCAAGGTATGTGCTTTGTGAAAGTCCAATTAAGCGTCTTGATCTATCTCTATAGATTTTTATGCCTAATATGTAAGCAGCTTCACCGAGGTCTTTTATTGAAAAACTCTTATTCAAGTATCCCTTTATGCTATCCAGAAATTCTATATCATTTCCAATCAGTAATATGTCATCCACATATAATATCAGAAATGCTACAGAGCTCCCACTCACTTTCTTGTAAATACAGGCTTCTCCGAAAGTCTGTATAAAACCAAATGCTTTGATCACACTATCAAAGCGTTTATTCCAACTCCGAGAGGCTTGCACCAGTCCATAAATGGATCGCTAGAGTTTGCACACTTTGTTAGCTCCCTTTTGATCGACAAAACCTTCCAGTTGCATCATATACAACTCTTCTTCCAGAAATCCATTCAGGAATGCAGTTTTGACATCCATCTGCCAAATTTCATAATCATAAAATGCGGCTATTGCTAACATGATTCGGACAGACTTAAGCATCGCTACGGGTGAGAAGGTCTCATCGTAGTCAACCCCTTGAACTTGTCAAAAACCTTTTGCGACAAGTCGAGCTTTGTAGACAGTAACATTACCATCAGCGTCAATCTTCTTCTTAAAGATCCATTTATTCTCAATTGCTTGCCGATCATCGGGCAAGTCAACCAAAGTCCATACTTTGTTCTCATACATGGATCCCATCTCAGATTTCATGGCTTCAAGCCACTTTGCGGAATCTGGGCTCACCATCGCTTCTTCATAGTTCGTAGGTTCATCATGATCTAGTAGCATGATTTCCAGAACAGGATTACCGTACCACTCTGGTGCGGATCTCGCTCTGGTCGATCTACGAGGTTCAGTAGTATCTTGACCTGAAGTTTCATGATCAACATCATTAGCTTCCTCACTAATTGGTATAGATGTTGCAGAAACAGTTTTCTGTGATGTACTATTTTCCAATAAGGGAGCAGGTACAGTTACCTCGTCAAGTTCTACTTTCCTCCCACTCACTTCTTTCGAGAGAAACTCCTTCTCTAGAAAGGATCCATTCTTAGCAACGAATGTCTTGCCTTCGGATCTATGATAGAAGGTGTACCCAACAGTCTCCTTTGGGTATCCTATGAAGACACATTTCTCCGATTTGGGTTCGAGCTTATCAGGTTGAAGCTTTTTCACATAAGCATAACAGCCCCAAACTTTAAGAAACGACAACTTTGGTTTCTTGCCAAACCATAGTTCATAAGGCGTCGTCTCAACGGATTTTGATGGTGCCCTATTTAACGTGAATGCGGCCGTCTCTAAAGCATAACCCCAAAACGATAGCGGTAAATCAGTAAGAGACATCATAGATCGCACCATATCTAGTAAAGTACGATTACGACGTTCGGACACACCATTACGCTGTGGTGTTCCGGGTGGCGTGAGTTGCAAAACTATTCCACAATTTTTCAAATGTACACCAAACTCGTAAGTCAAATATTCTCCTCCACGATCAGATCGTAGAAACTTTATTTTCTTGTTACGATGATTTTCCACTTCACTCTGAAATTCTTTGAACTTTTCAAATGTTTCAGACTTATGTTTCATTAAGTAGATATATCCATATCTGCTTAAGTCATCTGTGAAGGTGAGAAAATAACGATATCCGCCACGAGCCTCAATATTCATCAGACCACATACATCGGTATGTATGATTTCCAACAAATCTGTTGCTCTCTCGATAGTACCGGAGAACGGTGTCTTGGTCATCTTGCCCATGAGGCACGGTTCGCAAGTACCAAGTGATTCATAATCAAGTGGTTCCAAAATTCCATCAGTATGGAGTTTCTTCATGCGCTTTACACCGATATGACCTAAACGACAGT
This sequence comes from Triticum urartu, assembly GCF_003073215.2. Classification (NCBI taxonomy): domain Eukaryota; kingdom Viridiplantae; phylum Streptophyta; class Magnoliopsida; order Poales; family Poaceae; genus Triticum; species Triticum urartu. Next base: position 479,375,359 of record NC_053024.1, read on the forward strand.
GCCACAAATAAGTTGCACTTTCATTATCAACCCTGCATCTTTTGGCTTCAACATTATGAATATGTGTATCACTACTGTCGAGATTCATCAAAAATAGACCACTCTTCAAAGGTGCATGACCATAAAAGATATTACTCATATAAATAGAACAACCATTATTCTCTGATTTAAATGAATAACCGTCTCGCATCAAACAAGATAATGTTCATGCTCAACGCTGGCACCAAATAACAATTATTTAGGTCTAATATTAATCCCGAAGGTAGATGTAGAGGTAGCGTGCCGACCACGATCACATCGACTTTGGAACCGTTTCCCACGCGCATCGTCACCTTGTCCTTTGCTAGTGTCCGCTTATTCCGTAGTCCCTGTTTCGAGTTGCAAATATTAGCAACAGAACCAGTATCAAATACCCAGGTGCTACTGCGAGCTCTAGTAAGGTACACATCAATAACATGTATATCACATATACCTTTGATCACCTTGCCATCCTTCTTATCCGCCAAATACTTGGGGCAGTTCCGCTTCGAGTGACCAGTCTGCTTGCAGTAGAAGCACTCAGTTTCAGGCTTAGGTCTAGACTTGGGTTTCTTCTCCTGAGCAGCAACTTGCTTGCCGTTCTTCTTGAAGTTCCCCTTCTTCTTCCCTTTGCCCTTTTTCTTGAAACTAGTGGTCTTGTTAACCATCAACACTTGATGCTCCTTCTTGATTTCTACCTCCGCAGCTTTCAGCATCGCGAAGAGCTCGGGAATAGTCTTGTTCATCCCTTGCATATTATAGTTCATCACGAAGCTCTTGTAGCTTGGGGGCAGTGATTGGAGAATTATGTCAATGACGCAATCATCTGGAAGATTAACTCCCATCTGAATCAAGTGATTATTATACCCAGACATTTTGAGTATATGCTCACTGACAGAACTGTTCTCCTCCATCTTGCAGCTATAGAACTTATTGGAGACTTCATATCTCTCAATCCGGGCATTTGCTTGAAATATTAACTTCAACTCGTGGAACATCTCATATGCTCCATGACGTTCAAAACGTCGTTGAAGTCCCGATTCTAAGCCGTAAAGCATGGCACACTGAACTATCGAGTAGTCATCAGCTTTGCTCTGCCAGACGTTCATAACATCTGGTGTTGCTCCAGCAGCAGGCCTGGCACCCAGCGGTGCTTCCAGGACGTAATTCTTCTGAGCAGCAATGAGGATAATCCTCAAATTACGGACCCAGTCCGTGTAATTGCTACCATCATCTTTCAACTTTGCTTTCTCAAGGAACGCATTAAAATTCAACGGAACAACAGCACGAGCCATCTATCTACAATCAACATAAACAAGCAAGATACTATCAGGTACTAAGTTCATGATAAGTTTAAGTTCAATTAATCAAATTACTTAAGAACTCCCACTTAGATAGACATCCCTCTAATCTTCTAAGTGATTACGTGATCCAAATCAACTAAACCATAACCGATCATCACGTGAGATGGAGTAGTTTTCAATGGTGAACATCGTTATGTTGATCATATCTACTATATGATTCACGCTCGACCTTTCGGTCTCCGTGTTCCGAGGCCATATCTGCATATGCTAGGCTCGTCAAGTATAACCTGAGTATTCTACGTGTGCAAAACTGGCTTGCACCCGTTGTAGATGGACGTAGAGCTTATCACACCCGATCATCACGTGGTGTCTGGGCACGACGAACTTTGGCAACGGTGCATACTCAGGGAGAACACATCTTGATAATTTAGTGAGAGATCATCTTATAATGCTACCGTCAATCAAAGCAAGATAAGATGCATAAAAGGATAAACATCACATGCAATCAATATAAGTGATATGATATGGCCATCATCTTGTGCTTGTGATCTCCATCTTCGAAGCACCGTCATGATCACCATCGTCACCGGCGCGACACCTTGATCTCCATCGCAGCATCGTTGTCGTCTCGCCAATCTTATGCTTCCACGACTATCACTACCGCTTAGTAATAAAGTAAAGCATTACATCGCGATTTCATTGCATACAATAAAGCGACAACCATATGGCTCCTGCCAGTTGCCGATAACTCGGTTACAAAACATGATCATCTCATACAATAAAATTCAGCATCATGCCTTGACCATATCACATCACAACATGCCCTGCAAAAACAAGTTAGACGTCCTCTACTTTGTTGTTGCAAGTTTTACGTGGCTGCTACGGGCTTAAGTAAGAACCAATCTCACCTACGCATCAAAACCACAACGATAGTTTGTCAAATAGACTCCGTTTTAACCTTCGCAAGGACCGGGCGTAGCCATACTTGGTTCAACTAAAGTTGGAGAGACAGTCGCCCGCAAGCCACCTGTGTGCAAAGCACGTCGGGGGAACCGGTCTCGCGTAAGAGTACGCGTAAGGTTGGTCCGGGTCGTCTCGTCCAACAATACTGCCGAACCAAAGTATGACATGCTGGTAGGCAGTATGACTTATATCGCCCACAACTCACTTGTGTTCTACTCGTGCATATAACATCAACATAAATAACCTAGGCTCGGATGCCACTGTTGGGTTTCGTAGTAATTTCAAAAAAATTCCTATGCACACGCAAGATCATGTGATGCATAGCAACGAGAGGGGAGAGTGTTGTCTACGTACCCAACGCAGACCGACTGCGGAAGCGCTGACACAATGTAGAGGAAGTAGTCGTACGTCTTCACGATCCAACCGATCAAGCACCGAAACTACGGCACCTCCGAGTTCGAGCACACGTTCAGCTCGATGACGATCCCCGGACTCCGATCCAGCAAAGTGTCGGGGAAGAGTTCCGTCAGCACGACGGCGTGGTGACGATCTTGATGTACTACAGCAGCAGGGCTTCGCCTAAACTTCGCTACAGTATTATCGAGGACTATGGTGGCTGGGGGCACCGCACACGGCTAAGGAATAGATCACGTGGATCAACTTGTGTGTTCTAGGGTGCCTCTACCTCAGTATATAAAGGACCAAAAGGGGGGGAGGCTGGCCGGCCACAAGGGGCGCGCCAGGAGAGTCCTACTCCCTCCGGGAGTAGGATTCCCCCCCAATCCTAGTTGGAATAGGATTCGCGGAGGGGGAAAAGAGAGAGAGGGGGCCGGCCACCTCTCCTAGTCCTAATAGGACTAGGGGAAGGAGGAGGCGTGCAGCCCATGTAGGGCTGCCTCTTCTCTTTTCCACTAAGGCCCATCATGGCCCATTTAGCTCCCGGGGGGTTCCGGTAACCTTCCCGGTACTTCGGTAAAATCCCGATTTCACCTGGAACACTTCTGATATCCAAACATAGGCTTCCAATATATGAATCTTTACGTCTTGACCATTTCGAGACTCCTCTCATGTCCGTGATCACATCCGGGACTCCGAACAACCTTCGGTACATCAAAATGCATAAACTCATAATATAATTGTCATCGTAACCTTAAGCGTGCGGACCCTACGAGTTCGAGAACAATGTAGACATGACCGAGACACGTCTCCGGTCAATAACCAATAGCGGGACCTGGATGCCCATATTGGCTCGTACATATTCTACGAAGATCTTTATCGGTCAGACCGCATAACAACATATGTCGTTCCCTTTGTCATCGGTATGTTACTTGCCCGAGATTCGATCGTCGGTATCCAATACCTAGTTCAATCTCGTTACCGGCAAGTCTCTTTACTCGTTCCGTAATACATCATCCCGCAACTAACTCATTTAGTTGCAATGCTTGCAAGGCTTAAGTGATGTGCATTACCGAGAGGGCCCAGAGATACCTCTCCGACAATCGGAGTGACAAAACCTAATTCGAAATACGCCAACCCAACATGTACCTTTGGAGACACCTGTAGTACTCCTTTATAATCACCCAGTTACGTTGTGACGTTTGGTAGTACCCAAAGTGTTCCTCCGGTAAACGGGAGTTGCATAATCTCATAGTTATAGGAACATGTATAAGTCATGAAGAAAGCAATAGCAACATACTAAACGATCGGGTGCTAAGCTAATGGAATGGGTCATGTCAATCAGATCATTCAACTAATGATGTGACCTCGTTAATCAAATAACAACTCTTTATTCATGGTTAGGAAACATAACCATCTTTGATTAACGAGCTAGTCAAGTAGAGGCATACTAGTGACACTCTGTTTGTCTATGTATTCACACATGTATTATGTTTCCGGTTAATACAATTCTAGCATGAATAATAAACATTTATCATGATATAAGGAAATAAATAATAACTTTATTATTGCCTCTAGGGCATATTTCCTTCACATATGGGCCGCACCTGAGGGGAAGGAAAGAGGGGAAGAGAGAAGGAGGGGGGAGGGATTCGTCCTCCCCCTTCCTTCCCTCGTCCCTCCTCCTTCCTTTCCCCTCCGGAAAACATGGTAAGGGGGGAGGGGGCAAATTGGATAGGCCCCAAGTAGAATTCCTCCTACTTGGGGCGCCCCAAGGCTGTCCCCCTTCCCCTCCCATCTATATATACGTGGGGAGGGGGCGCCTATAATACACACCAACAATTGTTAGCCGTGTGCAGTGCCCCCCTCCACGGTTTACGCCTTCGGTCATATCTTCGTAGTGCTTAGGCGAAGCCCTGCGTGGATCACTTCACCATCACCGTCACCACGCCATCGTGTTGACGGAACTCATCTTCTTCGTTGACACCTTTGCTGGATCAAGAGGACGAGGGACGTCATCGAGTTGAACGTGTGCAGAACTCGGAGGTACCGTACGTTCGGCGCTTAATCGGTCGGATCTAGAAGAAGTTCGACTACATAAAGCGCGTTGTCAAACACTTCCGCTTTCGGTCTACGAGGGTATGTTGACACACTCTACCCCTCTCGTTGCTATGCATCTCCTAGATAGATCTTGCGTGAGTGTAGGATTTTTTTTGAAAATTGCATGCTACATTTCCCAACACTAAGGTGTAGGGTAAGTGAGTAAATGTAAAAAGGTTCAACATCGCTTTCACATGTCACAGGCAAATCCAATTTTACTCCTTTTACATCACATTTTAATCTGTTTACTTCATGGGGCCCTTCAAATAAAGAGGAAGAGTACATGTCTAAAGTTCCTTATGATTGTACAGTTGGCAGCTTGCTGTATGCTACGGTTTGCACATGTCTAAATTGCTCAAGCGGTTATTGCAGTGAGCCGTTTTATGTCAAGGCCGAGCAAAGAATACTAGAAGGTTGTACAATGTATCGTCGGGTACCTTCGTGGCACAAGTAAATACACATTGATGTTTGATCAAAGAGTATTAAATTTAAGAAATATGCCCTAGAGGCAATAATACTGTATTATTATATTTCCATTTTCATAATTAAGAGTTTATATTTCATGCTATAACTGCTATGATTCTAGAATATGTGATTCAATGGAAAACTCATATGCACGTGTGAGATGATTAAAAGTAAAATAAAGGTTCCCGGTCTTGCCTCTAAGACTGGATCAAGTGTTGTTGGCCATCATGTTTTCTGGATCTCAGGATATCGTTAAGTGTAATGATAGTCCTGAAACAACATTTAGAACATGACGTTAGAAGAACAATCATATCGAATCAACCCAATCTTGTTTTGTTATACTTTGAGATAATATCGTTTGTAACCAATTGTTATAACACAGAGTGTTAGCATGTGTTTTAGTTCCTCATACTATGATAGTATCTTAATCACTTCCTACCATACGGTGGACTTTGGGGGTTTCTCAAACGTCATCTGTAACTAGGTGATCATAACGACAACTTACTGGTACATTGAGAAGTTTGACAAGGGAATGGATAGCTCGAGAGTTGGATTTGGTCCTATGATGACGGAGAGATATTCTTAGGGCCCTCTCGGTGTGATGGCATCCATCATTGTCTGGCCAGACACAGGTGATTATGTCACGGGGGATGCCAGAACATTTCAACGAGAAACAAGAACAATACCGGTAAGGGGATCAACGGTATAATGAGCATGTGTATGACTCGGGAGGATATCGATGCACCCCGAGCATTGTAAAGTATCATGAAGCAAAGGGAACATCACATGATAACCAAAAGGTTCACTCGAATATCATTGTGTGCTCATAGGGATCGATATGGACGCCCATGGTTCCGCTATCGGTCATTGAACGAAGGGGTTCCGTTCATGTCTATGAGTTACCGAACCTACGGGGTCACAAGCTTAAGGAAATCACAATCTGCTGAGTGTTAGCGAGATGGGAGTGATGAGAATATATTTGTGGCATTGTTTCATAAATATTCAAAACAGTCCCGAGAGGATCCAAAAGCGTTTCGGGGTCACCGAAAGGGTTCCGGAGAGTATCGGGTAATACCGAGAAATAATATATAGGAGGAAAATGTTTTCGGTTATGTTTAATTATATATAAAAGGGTCTAGTAATTATTAGAAGGCTTTTATATTAAATTAAATATCAACGGGCCTTAAAAGGCCAAGAGGAGGAAGGCAACTTGTGTTGGGGAACGCAATATTTCAAAAATTTCGTACGATCACGCAAGATCTATCTAGGAGATGCATAGCAACAAGAGGCGAGAGTGTGTCCACGTACCCTCGTAGACTGAAAGCGGAAGCGTTTAGTAACGCGGTTGATGTAGTCGAACGTCTTCGTGATCCAACCGATCCTAGCACTGAACATATGTCACCTACGTGTTCAGCACATGTTCAGCACGATGACGTCCCTCTAGCTCTTGATCTAGTTGAGGATGAGGGAGAGTTTCATCAGCATGACGACGTGTTGATGGTGATGATGAAGTTACCAGCGCAGGGCTTCGCCTAAGCGCTACAACGATATGACTGAGGTGTGTAACTGTGGAGGGGGGCACCGCACACGGCTAAGAGAAGACTTGGTGTGCCTTTGGGGTGCCCCCTCCCACGTATATAAATGAGGGGGGAAGACGAGGCCGGCCCAAGGGGGGCGCGCCATAGGGGGGAGTCCTACTTGGACTCCCGGTCCAAGTAGGATTCTCCCCCCTTTCCTATTCCAACTAGGAGAAGTAGGGAAGGAGGAAGAGGGGAGAAGGAAGGAGGGGGGCGCCGCCCCCTCCTAGTCCAATTCGGACTAGCCATGAGGGGGGCGTGCGGCCACCCCTTGAGGCCCTTCTCTCCTTTCCCCTAAAGCCCATTAAGGCCCATTACTTCCCCGGGGGGTTCCGGTAACCTCCCGGTACTCCGGAAAATACCCGAAACACTTCGGAACCATTCCGGTGTCCGAATATAACCTTCCAATATATCGATCTTTACCTCTTGACTATTTTGAGACTCCTCGTCATGTCCGTGATCTCATCTGGGACTCCGAACAATCTTCGGTCATCAAATCACATAACTCATAATACAAATCGTCATCGAATGTTAAGCATGCGGAACCTACGGGTTCGAGAACTATGTAGACATGGCCGAGACACATCTCCGGTCAATAACCAATAGCGGAACCTGGATGCTCATATTGGCTCCTACATATTCTACGAAGATCTTTATCGGTCAAACCGCATAACAACATACATTGTTCCCTTTGTCATCGGTATGTTACTTGCCTGAGATTCGATTATCGGTATCATCATACCTAGTTCAATCTCGTCACCGGCAAGTCTCTTTACTCGTTCAGTAATTCATCATCCCGTAACTAACTCATTAGTCACATTGCTTGCAAGGCTCATAGTGATGTGCATTACCGAGAGGGCCTAGAGGTATAGATACCTCTTCGATACACGGAGTGGCAAATCCTAATCTCGATCTATGCCAACTCAACAAACACCATCGGAGACACCTGTAGAGCATCTTTATAATCACCCAGTTATGTTGTGACGTTTGATAGCACATAAGGTGTTCCTCCGGGATTCGGGAGTTGCATAATCTCATAGTTAGAGGTCATTATGCTAAGCTAACGGATGGGTCTTGTCCATCACATCATTCTCTAATGATGTGATCCCGTTCATCAAATAACAACACATGTTTATGGTCAGAAAACATAACCATCTTTGATTAACGAGCTAGTCAACTAGAGGCATACTAGGGACATTCTGTTTCGTCTATGTATTCACACATGTATCAAGTTTCCGGTTAATACAATTCTAGCATGAATAATAAACATTTATCATGATATAAGGAAATATAAATAACAACTTTATTATTGCCTCTAGGGCATATTTCCTTCAGTCTCCCACTTGCACTAGAGTCAATAATCTAGATTACATTGTAATGATCCTAACACCCATGGAGTCTTGGTGCTGATCATGTTTTGCTCGTGGAAGAGGCTTGGTCAATGGGTCTGCAACATTCAGATCCGTATCTATTTTGCAAATTCCTATGTCTCCCTCCTTGACTTGATCGCAGATGGAGTTGTAGCATTTCTTGATGTGTTTGGTTCTCTTGTGAAATCTGGATTCCTTCGCTAAGGCAATTGCTCCAGTATTATCACAAAAGATTTTCATTGGACCCGATGGACTAGGTATTACACCTAGATCGGATATGAACTCCTTCATCCAGACTCCTTCATTTTCTGCTTCCGAAGCAGCTATGTACTCCACTTCACATGTAGATCCCGCCACGACGCTTTACTTGGAACTGCACCAACTGACAGCTCCACCATTCAATATAAATACATATTCGGTTTGCGACTTAGAGTCATCCGGATCAGTGTCAAAGCTAGCATCAACGTAACCATTTACGACAAGCTCTTTGTCACCCCCATAAACAAGAAACATATCCTTAGTCCTTTTCAGGTACTTCAGGATGTTCTTGACCGCTGTCCAGTGATCCACTCCTGGATTACTTTGGTACCTCCTTGCTGAACTTATAGCAAGGCACACATCAGGTCTGGTACACAACATTGCATACATGATAGAACCTAGCTATGGCTGAGGCATAGGGAATGACTTTCATTTTCTCTCTATCTTCTGCAGTGGTCGGGCATTGAGTCTGACTCAACTTCACACCTTGTAACACAGGCAAGAACCCTTTCTTTGACTAATCCATTTTGAACCTTTTCAAAACTTTATAAAGGTATGTGCTTTGTAAAAGTCCAATTAAGCGTCTTGATCTATCTCTATAGATCTTGATGCCCAATATATAAGCAGCTTCACCGACGTCTTTCATTGTAAAATTCTTGTTCAAGTATCCTTTTATGCTATCCAGAAATTCTATATCATTTCCAATCAACAATATGTCATTCACATATAATATTAGAAATGCTACAGAGCTCCCACTCACTTTCTTGTAAATACAGGCTTCTTCGAAAGTCTGTATAAAACCATATGCTTTGATCACACTATCAACACTGGCAAAAAAGATACATCTGTAACATTTTGGGTCGAACGATTTTTTTCCTGTCATGCTTATAACACTTCTATGATGATAATTGTGACATAACCCGATATCATCATAGATGTGGGGGCTCCTACTTTTATGACAAAAAATCATGACAGAAAATGGGCTTTTCATCCTGGGCGGGCCAGAGACGCAACTGCATGACATTCTTTGGGCCGTGCATGACGGCGTGGTAGAAGCAAGGGCGAGGAAAATATCGAGGAGTTCCCAGTTACGGTGGGTGGTCAGGGGCCGAGCGATGCGCGTTTCTCTCGTACACGTACGCGCGTGTGTGCAAGGCGTTGCGCTCTAACTGAACCCGAGCGAGGTGTTGGGCTCTAACTGAACCCGAGCGATTGCACTAGCTATGTTACTGAACCCGAGCGATTGATCCCTTGCTGTTAACTGAACCCGAGTGATTCCTTCGCTACTGCTGCTAACTGAAACCGATCGAACCTTCTACCTCCTTCCCTTGATGAACAGTGAGCGTTGTTGGGGGGGGGTTGATGAACAGTTCCTGGTGGGGGGTTGGATGAACAGGACCCCGTGGTAGTAGAGGCCGTTGCCGCTGGATGAACATGACCTCGATCGAGCCGGTTGGGGGTGGATGAACAGGACCCCATGGAGGGCTGGATGAATAGGACCCCGTGGAGGGCTAGTTGAAAAGTAGCCGGTGGAGGGGTGGTTGAACAGGACCCCGTGGAGAGGGCTGGTTGAACAGTAGCTGGTGGAGGAGCAGTGGAGGCTGGATGAACAGGAGCCCGTGGATGAATAGTCGTAGGTGGAGGCTGGAGGAGGTCGACGGTGGATGAACAGTAGCCCGTGGAGGCAGTCGACGGTGGATATGAACGGTATCCCGTGGAGTCCCGTTTTGTGGTACGCCACACCCCTCCTGATGAACAGGACCCCCGTTTCGACCATAGCGCTCCAACGCGAGTCCGTTTCCTCCGTTTTGTGGTACGTCACACCCCCCGATCAATAGGACCCCGTTTCGACTGTAGGAGGTCCAAGAGAAGTAGGGTTCCTCCGTTTTGCAGCACACCAGACCCCTCCCGATGAAAAAGATCCCGTTTCAACCGTGGCCGGTCGAACACAAGGCCGTTTCCTTCGTTTTGCGGTACGCCAGGCCTTGTTTCGATCGGCTATTTCGTCCAAGCCGGTTGGCTCCTGATGAACATGACGTATCCCGTTGCCTCCTGATGAACACGGCGCATTCTGTTGCCTCCCCATGAACACGACGATGGCGCAGCTTCTCTGTTCCAACCCAGCCATGTACACGAGCCCTGGTCATACGTATGCGCGAGTAGGCGTTCGAAACCCCGCCCATATGTACGTATGTGGCCGTATTTACTTTCTTGCACCCTGGCTGTACGTACGTGTACATGCTACATGCGCGCCTCTTCTACGACACATGCGCGTCTATACTACGACACATGCCCTTCTTTACACGGCCACGGTTCATCGCTGCAGCCTATAGACAGACCGATCGTATGTACGTACACGTTCGCGACCAGAATGACAACGCTACGTACGCTTCGACCAGGTGGGTCCCGGCTGTCAGGAACTTCCTTGCGTGCAAAGATGTAGCTGGTGGGTCCTAGAAGTTAGGGGGCGAATCATTTTTTTGCCAGTAATATGGACACACTTCCTTGCGTGCGAAGATGTAGCTGGTGGGTCCCAGCAGTCAGGGGGCGAATCATTTTTTTTGCGAAATACGTTGGCCCGTCCGGTGGGTCCCTGCTGTCAGGTGGAGGAATCATTATTTTCTGCGTAATAAGGATGCACTTCCTTGCTGCGGCCATGGACCCAGCTGTCAGCCTCTCCACATACAACACTCTTCCGATGGAAGTCGTTCCTTGACCACGTTGACCACGCCGCGCCGAGAGCACCAGGGCGGTGGACGACGGCGAGGCCTAGGAAGGGGACGACGCGGAGCCAGGGAAGACACGGCAGTGGAAGTCCACACGGAGAGGAGTACGAGGGTTCACTGGTTTGGCTGCGGTGTGAGGATGCCGTCGCTGTAGAATAACATGGGGTGTGGGTGAGTGGATGGCCTGGCCAATGGTGGGAGTAGTAGGTGGCGGTGAGGCCTCCGCGGCAGCACAGCCGACCACGGAAGGCAGGAGCAGGCAGCATGACCGTCACTGGTTTGGGCGGCTGGAGCAAGAAGACCAGAGGTTGAAGAAGCACTACGACCGTCGGATGGACATCGTACGGTCATTGGATCTAGAATCGTTCATATTGACTAAGTTGACAAAGCCTTCCATCCCCGACAACTAAGTAGGCCCACAAGTCAGCCTCCTGAAGGAAATATGCCCTAGAGGCAATAATAAAGTTATTATTTATTTCCTTATAATCATGATAAATGTTTATTATTCATGCTAGAATTGTATTAATCGGAAACATAATACATGTGTGAATACATAGACAAACAAAGTGTCACTAGTATGCCTCTACTAGACTAGCTCGTTAATCAAAGATGGTTATGTTTCCTAACCATGAACAATGAGTTGTTATTTGATTAACGAGGTCACATCATTAGTTGAATGATCTTATTGACATGACCCATTCCATTAGCTTAGCACCCGATCGTTTAGTATGTTGCTATTGCTTTTCTTCATGACTTATACATGTTCCCATGACTATGAGATTATGTAACTCCCGTTTGCCGGAGGAACACTTTGGGTGCTACCAAATGTCACAACGTAACTGGGTGATTATAAAGGAGCATTACAAGTGTCTCCAAAGGTACATGTTGGGTTGGCGTATTTCGAGACTAGGATTTGTCACTCCGATTGTCGGAGAGTTATCTCTGGGGCCCTCTCAGTAATACACATCACATAAGCCTTGCAAGCATTGTAACTAAGATGTTAGTTGTGAGATTATGTATTACGGAACGAGTAAAGAGACTTGCCGGTAACGAGATTGAACTAGGTATTGGATACCGACGATCGAATCTCGGGCAAGTAACATACCGATGACAAAGGGAACAACGTATGTTGTTATGCGGTCAGACCGATAAAGATCTTCGTAGAATATGTAGGAGCCAATATGGGCATCTAGGTCCCGCTATTGGTTATTGACCGGAGACATGTCTCGGTCATGTCTACATTGTTCTCGAACCCGTAGGGTCCGCACGCTTAAGGTTACGATGACAGTTATATTATGAGTTTATGCATTTTGATGTACCGAAGTTAGTTCGGAGTCCCGGATGTGATCACGGACATGACGAGGAGTCTCGAAATGGTCGAGACATAAAGATTGATATATTGGAAGCCTATGTTTGGATATCGGAAGTGTTCCGGGTGAAATCGGGATTTTACCGGAGTACCGGGAGGTTGCCGGAACCCCCCGGGAACCATATGGGCCTTAGTGGGCCTTAGTGGAAAGGAGAAAGGGGCAGCCCAAGGTGGCCGCGCGCCTCCCCCTTCCCCTAGTCCTATTAGGACTAGGAGAGGTGGCCGGCCCCCCCTCTCTCTTCCCCCCCGAGGAATCCTATTCCAACTAGGATTGGGGGGGGGGGGAATCCTACTCCCGGAGGGAGTAGGACTCTCCTGGCGCGCCCCTTGTGGCCGGCCAGCCTCCCCCCTTTGGTCCTTTATATACTGAGGTAGAGGCACCCTAGAACACACAAGTTGATCCACGTGATCTATTCCTTAGCCGTGTGCGGTGCCCCCAGCCACCATAGTCCTCGATAATACTGTAGCGGAGTTTAGGCGAAGCCCTGCTGCTGTAGTACATGAAGATCGTCACCACGCCGTCGTGCTGACGGAACTCTTCCCCGACACTTTGCTGGATCGGAGTCCGGGGATCGTCATCGAGCTGAACGTGTGCTCGAACTCGGAGGTGCCGTAGTTTCGGTGCTTGATCGGTTGGATCGTGAAGACGTACGACTACTTCCTCTACGTTGTGTCAGCGCTTCCGCAGTCGGTCTGCGTTGGGTACGTAGACAACACTCTCCCCTCTCGTTGCTATGCATCACATGATCTTGCGTGTGTGTAGGAAATTTTTTGAAATTACTACGAAACCCAACACCTCCCACTATGGTGGGTGATACATCTCCAATGTATCTATAATTTTTGATTGCTCCATGCCATACTATCTATTGTTTTGGACATTATTGGGATTTATTATCCACTTTTATATTATTTTTGGGACTAACTTATTAACAGGAGGCCCAACCCAGAATTGCTGTTTTTTGCCTGTTTTAGGGTTTCGAAGAAAAGGAATATCAAACGGAGTCCAAACGGAATGAAACCTTCGGGAACGTGATTTTCTCACCGAATACAACTCAGGAGACTTGGACCCTACGTCAAGCCAACTAACAGGAGGCCACGAGGTAGGGGGGCGCACCTGCCCCCCCAGGCGCGCCCTCCACCCTCGTGGGCCCCCTGTTGCTCCACCGACGTACTTGTTCCTCCTATATATACCCATGTACCCCCAAACGATCAGATACGGAGCCAAAACCCTAATTCAACCGCCGTAACTTTCTGTATTCACGAGATCCCATCTTGGGGCCTGTTCCGGAGCTCCGCCGGAGGGGGCATCGATCACGGAGGGCTTCTACATCAACACCATAGCCTCTTCGATGAAGTGTGAGTAGTTTACTTCATACCTACGGGTCCATAGTTAGTAGCTAGATGGCTTCTTCTCTATTTTTGGATCTCAATACAATGTTCTCCCCCTCTCTCATGGAGATCTGTTCGATGTAATCTTCTTTTAGCGGTGTGTTTGTTGAGCCGATGAATTATGGGTTTATGATCAAGTCTATCTATGAATAATATTTGAATCTTCTCTGAATTTTTTATGTATGATTGGTTATCTTTGCAAGTCTCTTCAAATTATCATTTTGATTTGGCCTACTAGATTGATCTTTCTTACAATGGGAGAAGTGCTTAGCTTTGGGTTCAATCTTGCGGTGTCCTTTCCCGGTGACAGTAAGGGCAGCAAGGCACATATTGTATTGTTGTCATCGAGGATAACAATATGGGGTTTTCTTCATATTGCATGAGTCTATCCCTCTACATCATGTCATCTTGCATAAGGCGTTACTCTGTTTTTAACTTAATACTCTAGATGCATGCTGGATAGCGGTCGATGAGTGGAGTAATAGTAGTAGATGTAGGCAGGAGTCGGTCTACTTGTCTCGGACGTGATGCCTATATACATGATCATACCTAGATATTCTCATAACTATGCTCAATTCTGTCAATTGCTCAATAGTAATTTGTTCACCCACCGTAGAATACTTATGCTCTCGAGAGAAGCCACTAGTGAAACCTATGGCCCCCGGGTCTATCTTTATCATATCAATCTCCTACTACTTAGTTATTTACTTTGCCTTTATTTTACTTTGCATCTTTATCATAAAAATACCAAAAATATTATCTTTATCATATCTATCAGATCTCACTCTCGTAAGTGGCCTTATAGGGATTGACAACCCCTATTTGCGTTGGTTGCGAGGATTTATTTGTTTTGTGTAGGTACGAGGGACTTGTGTGTAGCCTCCTACTGGATTGATACCTTGGTTCTCAAAAACTGAGGGAAATACTTGCGCTACTTTGCTGCATCATCCCTTCCTCTTCGGGGAAAACCAACACAGTGCCAAAAGAGGTAGCAAGAAGGATTTCTGGCGCCGTTGCTGGGGAGGTCTACGCAAAAGTCAACATACCAAGTACCCATCACATACCCTCATCTCCCGCATTACATTATTTGACATTTGCCTCTCGTTTTCCTCTCCCCCCAATTCACCCTTGCCGTTTTATTCGCCCTCTCTCTCTATCCTCCCTCTCTATTTGCCCTTTTTATCCGCTTGCTTTTTGTTTGCTTGTGTGTTAGTTTGTTTGCTTGTCGTTATGGCTAGTCCCTTATCTTCTCTGTTGTCTCCCGAGAATGAAATTCTAAATTTTAAGCAAAGGGAGGGTGAAAATCTAAAAGATGCTTGGTATAGAATTTCCAATGCTCAAAATAAATCTGCTAGGAAGCAATCTACTACCATTCTCCTTCGCAATTTTTATGTAGGCATTACTCCTTGGCACCGTTATGTTCTTGATACTATTACCGGAGGGAATTTTTTGGGTAGCCATACTTTTGATTCTTATAATGCTATGTTAGATTTATTTGGCTCCCCCCTCTTTTGGTTAATGGAACTATATTAACTTTGGAGCATGTAATGAAAAGGCTTGAAATTATTGAAAATAAGGTTGCTACCGTAGAGTTAATTAAAAATTTGGATAAAAAGATCCACAGCCGAATCTCTCAATATGGATCTAAAGTAGGAGTTACTTTGAAAGATATTAAAGAAAAGGAACCCATAGTTAATGAGAAAATAAATCACGATTCCGTTAGGATCGATAAACTTGAGAATATTATTACCAAGGGAACCGCTTTTTCTTCCAGAAAGAACACTCCAAGTCCTTCCACTAAAGTTGCCAAGCTTATGTATGTTCCTAAAAATAAGGGTGTCATCTAGTAAGGAAAATGCGGATCTCAAATCTATAAGTGTTCATCCCAATCTTTTTGCTATCATTAAGGAACCATTTGTTACTAATGAATTTTTCGATCTTGTGCCTAAAAGTTTGATAATTAATAAAAATAAAGAAATTCCTAAATATGGTAGATGCTTTGAAGAATTTCCTACCAAAGAGGGCAATAGCTAGATCTATTCTTGCTTGTTATGCCTAGCTAGGGGCGTTAAACGATAGAGCTTGTTGGGAGGCAACCCAATTTTATTTTTATTCCTTGCTTTTTGCTCCTGCTTAGTAATAAATAAATTATTTAGCTTCTGTTTTGGTTGTGTCTTTTTGTGTTTAATTAGTTTTTGTGCCAAGTAGAACCGTTGGGAAGACTTGAGGAAAGTCTTGTTGAACTTGCTGTAAAAAACAGAAACTTTAGCGCTCACGAGAACTGCTGCCATTTCTATTTGGAAAGTGCTATTTAGTTAATTCTTTTTGCAGATGATTAATAGATAAATTTCTCACGTACAGAAATTTATTTTAGAATTTTTGGGGTTCCAGATATTGCGCTAGCTACAGATTACTACAGACTGTTCTGTTTTTTACAGATTCTGTTTTTCGTGTGTTGTTTGCTTATTTTGATGAATCTATGGCTAGTAAATTAGTTTATAAACCATAGAGAAGTTGGAATAAACTAGGTATAACACAAATATAAATAAAGAATGAGTTCATTACAGTACCTTGAAGTGGTCTTTTGTTTTCTTTCGTTAACGGAGCTCACGAGATTTTCTACTTTAAGTTTTGTGTTGTGAAGTTTTCAAGTTTTGGGTAAAGATTTGATGGATTATGGAACAAGGAGTGGCAAGAGACTAAGCTTGGGGATGCCCATGGCACCCCCAAGATAATCTAAGGACACCTAAAAGTCAAAGCTTGGGGATGCCCCGGAAGGCATCCCCTCTTTCGTCTACTTCTATCGGTAACTTTACTTGGAGCTATATTTTTATTCGCCACATGATATGTGTTTTGCTTGGAGCGTCTTGTATTATTTGAGTCTTTGCTTGTTAGTTTACCACAATCATCCTTGCTGTACACACCTTTTGAGAGAGCCATACATGATTTGGAATTTGTTAGAATACTCTATGTGCTTCGCTTATATCTTTTCAGTTATATAATTTTTGCTCTAGTACTTCACTTATTTTCTTTTAGAGCACGGTGATGGATTTTTTTTATAGAAACTATTGATCTATCATGCTTCACTTAGATTATTTTGAGAGTCTTAATAGCATGGTAATTTTGCTTAAAATCCTAATATGCTAGGTATTCAAAGTTAGTAAAATTTTCTTAAGAGTGTTTTGAATACTAAGAGAAGTTTGATGCTTGATGATTGTTTTGATATATGGAGGTAATAATATCAAAGTCGTGCTAGTTGAGTAGTTGTGAAATTGAGAAATACTTGTGTTGAGGTTTGCAAGTCCCGTAGCATGCACGTATGGTAAATGTTATGCAACAAATTTGAAACGTGAGGTGTTATTTGATTGTCTTCCTTATGAGTGGCGGTCGGGGACGAGCGATGGTCTTTTCCTACCAATCTATCCCCCTAGGAGCATGCGCGTAGTACCAAGGTTTTTGATGACTTGTAGATTTTTGCAATAAGTATGTGAGTTCTTTATGACTAATGTTGAGTCCATGGATTATACGCACTCTCACCCTTCCATCCTTGCTAGCCTCTTCGGTACCGTGCATTGCCCTTTCTCACATTGAGAGTTGGCGCAAACTTCGCCGGTGCATCCAAACCCCATGATATGATACGCTGTTTCACACATAAACCTCCTTATATCTTCCTCAAAACAGCCACCATACCTACCTATTATGGTATTTCCATAGCCATTCCGAGCTATATTGCCATGCAACTTTCCATCATTCCGTTCATCATGATACATTCATTATTGTCATATTGCTTAGCATGATCATGTAGTTGACATAGTATTTGTGGCAAAGCCACCATTCATAATTCTTTCATACATGTCACTCTTGGTTCATTGCATATCCCGGTACACCGCCGGAGGCATTCATATAGAGTCATCTTTTGTTCTAGTATCGAGTTGTAATCATTGAGTTGTAAATAAATAGAAGTGTGATGATCATCATTTTCTAGAGCATTGTCCCAAGTGGGGAATATAAAAAAGGGGAAACGGCCATAAAAAAGAGAGAAGGCCCCTGTTGGGGATATTACTACTGGGCGTAAACCGGCCAGGAAAGGCCGGGTTGACTTCATCCGTAGTTGATTATGCTTGAAGCCCATTTAGACAGAAGAGGAAAGGTCCAAGGCCAGAACCGGTTTAAGGCCCGTAGCCGTGAACCGGCATTTGTATGAAACTTGTATTGTAAGATAGAAAGAGTGGATACCGAACCGGACATGTTTATGAGTCGGTCTCGGGACTCTGTAAACCGACGGGCGCCGCCCATGTATATAAGGGGATGACCCGGCAGCGGTTCAGGACAACAGACAACAACTCGAGAGCCAGACAAAGCGGATTCGCTCCCTGGCCTTCAAAACCCTAGCAATACCAATCACAACTAGACGTAGGCTTTTACCTTCCTCGAAGGGGCCGAACAAGTATAAAATTCCCCGTGTCCCTTTATCCGGTTTAACCCCTTAAAGCTAACCCGTAGCGATGGCTCCACGACTAAGTCCTTTCACAAGGACATCTGCCGTGACAAACCCACGACAGTTGGCGCCCACCGTGGGGCTATCGCACGATGGTTTGGAGTTCTTGAAGGGCAGCTTCTATGGACTTAAGGGATATGCTGTGGGCCGGATGACGAAGAGTCGTCACGGCAAGCTCTACATCGACAATGCAGGATGGGATCCTGAGGCCGATTCAATCGAGTACGGGTACCAGGTCCCCTTTGGTGGGATTCACGTCTTCATCGGCAAGATCGGTGAACCGGCCCCTGAGCCGGACATCTGCACCGACATCATCGAAACAGCTCGGCGTGCAAGTTCTTCGCCGGTTCAGCCCGAGGCAAGGCATCTTTTCGTGGGTGTCATCCATGGATCCAGGTACGAGGACGGGCCGGTGTCAGATGGAGAGACCGTGGTCTTTTCTGATGACGAGTCTTCTGGAGAGACCGAATCACTTTACCAGTTGCAGGACGACCGGATTGATGGAGGATCCGAGGGCAACAGTATTCCGGATTCCCCCGATCTACCAAACCGGGCCGCCATCTTCATGGCCGGCACACAATCGGCGCCTCATTCATCTACCGCCGCAGCAATGCTCTCCGGTTCAACAACGGCCACACCAGCAGGGGCAGGAAGCTCAGCGCCGCCTCCGGCCCAAGTCTTGTCTGATTTGTTCGACGCTTTGGCAACGTTGATGGTCGCGGAGGTGGATGCAGCAGCCAGGGATCAGCACAATGCGGAGATTGCAAAGGTGAAAGATCAGATTGCCCAGGCTAAAGCGGACCTAGCAACAGAGAATGTTAGGATGGCTATAGAGTGGGATGAATTGGAAGCACAGGCCTACCGGATTAGACTGGATCAGAATGCTTCAGAGGAAGTCATGAGAAGAAGGTATCGATCACGTCTCCCGTCAGTTTATGAGCCGCAGAATCTCTTTAACACACCAGGAGAAGGAGCTGGTAGCCAACCCACACTAAACCGGGCGGGGGTGCCGGGAACAGGAGCGCCGGTTCAACCACGCACGACGGACCCGCCTCGCCAGAACAACATTGTGCCAAAGTATGTATCAACGCCGCCCGGGCATTCCAACCCGTTGGACAACATTGTGGCCGCCACTTCATGCCTGGCGGCCCTCCCAACCGACGACGAGTCACCAGTTGCAGTGGAAGCACGTCGGGCCAGGGATCTCCTTCAAACAGCACTAAATCAACAGCAGGCGTATTCACACAGTCATGAGAGGATTCATTCCACTCCCCGTTCAAGCCGGAGTTATAGCAGACACGTGGAGGACGAACCGGGCGTGTCCAGTAGTGCACGTCGCCAAAATTCACCACGAGGGAACAACCCAGCCGGGGGAGGCGCTAATGCGCAAGATGTTGTGGACCATGGCCGCGCACGTCGGGAGGCCGAGTTGGCAGCTCGACACGGAGCACGACAGCATACTCCGGTTCACCCCACGGCCTCTGTGGAGCCAGGAGTGATGTTCAGTTCCTTAGGGGTGCCGTGTTTAACCCTCGCTTTGCGTAATGTGAGACTGCCGAAGGATTTCAAGGGACCTCGTAAGGTACCAAATTACACTGCCGATTTGCAACCAGAGGCATGGGTGGAGAGCTATGAGATGGCAATGGAGATGTTAGATGTGGATGAGGCAGTGTGTGCTAAATATTTCACCATGATGTTGGAAGGAATAGCTCGCACTTGGTTGAAGAGCTTGCCGACCAACTCTGTTGGATCTTGGGCCGAGTTGAAGAACCGGTTTATCCAGAACTTCAAGGATACGTGTAAGCAGCCGATGTCAATCGTAGATCTGGCCGCTTGTGTCCAAGAGGAAGGGGATTCCACGACCCATTGGGTCAAACGGGTCTCAGCGATTTTGCATTCATCAGATCGTATCAATGCAGACACTGCAGTGTTAACATTAGAGGGCAATTGTCGTTTCAAACCGTTAAAACAGAAGTTGGGAAGGCTCAAACGTCACTGCAATGACATGTCAACACTCATGGCCGCTTTGGTTAAATACGCCGATTCAGATAATACCAAGGATTCGGATTCAGAGGAGGACAAACCGGAGAAAGGTAAGAAGAACGGCAATGCCAAAGGTCAACAGCATAATCCGTCAGGGCATGGACACGGTGGTAAGCGCAAGGCCAACAGTAGCTTGGACTTTGTTGCAAATACCAACGCGTAGGAGAATGGCCAGCGCCGTAAGGGCAAGCAGCCCCAGAGGGGTGGCGGTTCAGGCAACAATTTGGAGCGGTTGTTAAATCAGCCCTGTCCAAAGCATGGATCGAAGGAGAAGCCGGCATCACATCTTTGGAAGGACTGTTATATCATGCTGGATTTCAAGAATTCCAATATGTTCCAATATGACAATGGCCCGCCCGGCAGTTCAGGAGGAGGTTTCCACGGGCCGGGTTACGGAGGTAGTAGTTCCGGTTCAGGGTTTCCAGGCAACCAAACCGGACACGTCAATCAAGGGCACCAAGGCAACCAAGGAGGTTACAACCATCAGGGGAGTCAGCAGCAGCAGCAGCAGTCGGGTTATCAGAGCAATCCCAAACAGGTGAACAGTGGGCAATATCATGTCTTCACTACTAGTTTGTGCAAACGTGATCATAAGCTTCACAAAAGGGCAGTAAACTCTGTTGAGCCGGCAGTACCTCAGTATTTATGCTGGTCTGAGCAACCTATTTTGTGGAGTAGAGATGATCACCCACCCCGGGTTGATAATCCAGGTCATTTGGCCCTGGTGGTAGCCCCTCAAGTTGGGGGATACAAGTTCACTAAAGTGCTCATGGATGGGGGAAGTAGTATCAATATTTTGTATTATGATACATTCCGCCGTATGGGGTTGATAGATAAGGATCTTAAACCGTCAAATACGGTCTTTCATGGTGTGGTGCCTGGTAAGTCTGCATATCCTGTTGGCAAGATAGCTTTGGAGGTAGCTTTTGGAGATGACTATGATTCAAGGTCAGAAACATTGACATTTGAGGTGGTAAAGATCAAAAGTCCGTACCACGCCTTGTTTGGGTGGCCGGTTTATGCTAAGTTTATCGCAAGGCCATGTTATGTTTATCTACAGCTTAAAATGCCAGGTCATAAAGGGACTATCACAGTACATGGAAGTAGAAAGATTGCTTTGGAGTGTGAAGAAGGTGATGCGGCTTATGCTGAGTCGGTTTGTGCCATGGAGGAGTTGAAATTCTATAAGGAGCAAGTTGATCCGGCAGACATGACCTCTTTAAAAAAGTCAACTACGGAACATGATCCAGCGTTGAAGTTCAAATCGGCTACGTACACTAAGATGGTTGACTTTGTTCCTGGCGATTCATCCAAACAGTTCAGCATCAGCGCTAACCTGGATCCCAAATAGGAAAGCGCGCTCATCGAGTTCATCCGTGAGAATCGGGACATCTTTGCATGGAAACCTTCTAACATGCCAGGTGTACCGAGGGAACTCGCTGAGCACACACTCAACATTGATCCTAAGTTCAAACTGCTCCGGCAGTTCCTCCGTCGTTTCAATGAGGAGAGACGTAAGGGTATAGGTGAAGAGGTAGCCCGTCTGTTGGCTGCTGGGTTTATTGTAGAAGTTTTTCATCCAGAGTGGTTGGCCAATCCGGTGCTGGTTCTTAAGAAAAAACGGCACTTGGCGCATGTGTGTGGACTACACAGATTTAAACAAGGCTTGCCCTGCAGACCCCTTTGCTCTCCCTCGCATTGATCAGATAATTGATGCTATGGCGGGTTGTGACCATTTGTGTTTTCTGGATGCCTACTCTGGTTATCATCAGATCAAAATGGCGGTTAAGGACCAGGAGAAGACAGCTTTCATAACTCCCTTTGGAGCCTTCTGCTATGTTTCCATGCCGTTTGGGCTCAAGAGTGCTCAGGCAACTTACCAGCGATGTGTTCAGAATTGCCTTCATAAATAAATTGGGCGCAATGTTCATGGATATGTGGATGATATTGTGGTCAAGTACAGAAAGGAGGAGACATTGATAGATGATCTACGAGAAACCTTTGACAATCTCCGGGTTTACAAGATGATGCTTAATCCGGAGAAGTGTGTCTTCGGTGTCCCAGCAGGCAAGATCTTAGGCTTTCTGGTATCAAACAGAGGCACTGAGGCTAATCCGGAAAAGATTGCAGTAATTACATCCTTGGCTAAACCGGCGTGTATTAACGATGTTCAACGTCTGGCCAGCCGGATTACAGCCTTGAGCCGGTTTATCAGTCGCCTTGGAAAGAAGGCCATCCCCTTATATCAGATGCTCAAGAAAACAGATAACTTTGTCTGGAGTGAGGCAGCTGATAAGGCGTTTGAGGATCTGAAGAGGCAGCTAGCTGAACCGCCCGTGCTTGCGGCATCGATCGATAAAGAGCCATTATTATTATATGTGGCTGCTAATGCCCGGGCTGTTAGCGTAGCCATTGTGGTAGAACGCAAGGAGCTTGGTAAGGAATATCCGGTTCAACGACCGGTTTATTATATCAGCGAGGTGCTCATTGAGTCAAAGCAGAGGTATCCGCATTGGCAGAAGCTGGTATATGGGGTATTCATGGCAAGACGGAAGCTTAAACATTATTTTCAGAGCCATCCTATCACAGTGGTCAGTTCAGCTCCTCTGGGTGACATCATTCAAAACAGAGAAGCAACTGGCCGGATTGCCAGGTGGGCCATTGAGCTTGGACCTCATGGGCTCAAATATATACCCCGCACGGCGACCAAGTCACAGGCACTCGTGGATTTCATCAACGATTGGACAGAGTTACAGGCACCTGAAGAGAAACCAGATAATACATATTGGACTATTCATTTTGATGGATCCAGACAGTTGGAGGGCTCGGGGGCTGGAGTCGTACTAACTTCCCCACGAGGTGACAAGTTTTGTTATGTCCTCCGTTTAATGTTCCCTTGTACTAACAATGCAGCTGAATATGAGGCTTTGCTCCACGGTCTTCGGATGGCTAAAGAGATGAATTTGAGCCGGGTCAAGTGCTTCGGCGATTCAGATCTAGTGGCTCAGTAGGTGTCTGGCACTTGGGATTCTAAGGACCCACTCATGGCTGCGTATTGGCGAGAGGTGGACGCAGTGGCTGGTCACTTTAAGGGTTATCAGGTGGACCATATAGACCAGCGGAAGAATGAAGCGGCGGACGCTTTAAGTCGTCTTGGTTCCCAACATAAACCGGTCCCGCCCAATGTCTTTCTTGATGTGTTGCACAATCCGTCAGTCAAAGTACCAACCGAAGAAGATTTGGCTATTCCTGATCCGGAGGCTCAGTTGGTGGCCGCTCTGCATGCCATACCGGATTGGACGATCCCATATCTGGATTACATGAACCGGGGTGAGTTACCAGACGATGAAACGTTGGCTCGACAGATAATCTGGCGTTCCAAGTCCATGACCATACTCAATGGGGAGTTACATCGTTACAGTGTTTCAGGAGCAATTCAGCGCCGTGTTTCTCCTCAAGAAGGTTGTGAGATTTTGCAAGAAATCCATGAAGGGGATTGCGGTCACCACGCCGGTTCAAAGTCGTTGGTTGCCAAAGCTTTTTGCCACGGTTTTTACTGGTTGACGGCACATGCTGATGCGGAGGATTTAGTCAAGAGATGTGATGGATGTCAAAAATTTGCCCGCCGTGCGCACGTTCCGGCTCAAGAGTTGCGGATGATTCCAATTACATGGCCATTTGCAACTTGGGGGCTTGATATGGTTGGACCCTTCAAGCGTTCTAAGGACAAAAGGACCCACCTGTTAGTTGCAGTTGATAAATTCACTAAATGGGTGGAGGCAGAGCCAGTCAGCAAGTGTGATGCAGCCACGACGGTTCAATTCATCAAGAATGTGATATTCCGGTTTGGTTTTCCACACAACATTATAACAAATAATGGTACTAATCTGTCAAAAGGGGAGATGGAAGAATTCTGTCAACGTGAGCACATCCGACTTGATCTAGCATCGGTGGCTCACCCCCAATCTAATGGTCAAGCAGAAAGGGCAAATCAAGAAATTCTATGGGGTATCAAACCAAGGCTTATGGTTCCTTTAAAGCGGATGCCGAGTTGTTGGGTTGAGGAGATACCTTCTATATTATGGAGCATCAACACCACACCCAATAGGTCTATGGGTTACACACCTTTCTTCATGGTTTATGGAGCGGAGGCCGTTCTTCCTAGTGACATCCGTCATGATTCGCCCCGTGTGGCAGCTTATGTTGAAGCTGATAATGAGAAAGCACGTCAGGATTCACTAGACCTGTTGGATGAAGAGCGTGATCTTGCAGCAGCATGTTCGGCGATTTATCAACAAGATCTCCGACGTTATCACAGCCGCCGGGTTAAAACCAGAACCTTTCAAGAAGGTGATTTGGTGCTCCGGCTCATCTAGGATCAAACTGATATGCACAAGTTATCCCCACCTTGGGAAGGACCCTTTGTGGTCAGCAAAAATCTGCACAACGGATCTTACTACCTCATTGATGTTCGAGAGCATGAAGACTCACGTCAATCGGAGGAGTATACCAAGCGGCCATGGAACATAGCTCTCCTTTGGCCTTATTATACTTGAAGCCATAGGCTCTTCATTTGTACATATTTATGACAGTGTATATATCATATAATAAACCGGAGCCTCCGTTATAAGCGGGGTATCTGTTCTTTTTATATCCTGTGTGTGCTTTTACAAGTTAACTGACAAAGCGAAGTCTTTTAATCCGGCTTTAGCAGCTGCATAGATATCAAAAAATCACTAGGGGGCTTGGTCATATTTGAACTACAGCTACACCTCTTGATCGGTTTTTAAACCACGAAGGGATATCACTAGGGGGCTTGGTTGTCCTCACACCATAGCTACACCTCTTGATTGGCATTTAAGCCACAAAGGGAAACAATTTGTGGAGCCAAAGAGAGTGTTGTACATAGTATAGACTCAAACATGGGCACACACTGAGCATCGCTCACAAAGTTACTTGGGGGCTCTTTTTGCAAAGCAACAAAGAGTTTGAAAGGACCCTCGTAATTGGCTATCAAGCCACGGCTTGGAAGCCTGGTGTATTTACCTAAAAACCCAGGTTAACCTGCCTTCATCAAGTAAGCCACTCCTGTCCAGGTAATCCTGGTATGACCCATCGAACGTTTACAGACCCTGAACTTGTCACAGTTAAAACGATGATTGGTTAATTGGAGGCCCATCTTAAAACGCTTCGTTAAATGGTTTAACTCAGAGGCCTGGCAGCCCATGAAAAGCCTCGATTTGGAGCCTGGCAGCTCGTAAAAAGCCTTGCATATTTTCCTATTTGACTTTTGTTTGTTGAAAATCATAAGTATTTTTTGATAAACCGGCGTCCTTGACCCGGCTTGCTTCTCAACTACAAGTTGTGGGCACATGATTAATTATAAACCGGTGTTCATTAACCTAGTCTGATTTGACCAAATCGCCAGTGTTATAAAGAAAATCTGGTGGTTATCTCGGTTCGGTTTAATATATGGACCGGTATTATAAAGATGGAGTTATCAATGTTTCGGATTGGTATTAACACCTTTGCCGTATACACGTTTGGTCAACCAATGAGGTATGTTTTGTACATTACTTTTTGTACAAACACTTGATTATTCATCTAGGTACTATATACTTCTTGGACATCATGACACGTCTAGCGGTAAACCGCTAGATACTTTTAAGTTGTTGTGCCCAGGACCGGAATTCATCATGGGTTATGCATAAATATATCCCAAAGGGCGGAACATATTGTCACAAGTATTACGAAACATGCTCGATGGCATGGCAGATAAACGGAAGTTTCATCTATCCTATTACATGAAGCTTCAAAGCGGCTAAAACAGTATCATTGTTTTTCATAGTAGCCATATAAACCGGCGACCGGATCAGGACTCTTCGTTGCGACGGTTTGACGGTTGAGGGTCAGTTGGTGTTGGCACTTCTTCATCCCTCCCCAAACGCTGGAAATCAGCCGTTGACCAATCGATTCCAGTTAACGCTTGAAACACTGCTTCCTCATGGATAAGATTGGAAGGGTTAATATCAGGAGCGAAAGTGTGCTTACGAATCGGAGGCACAAGTTCTTCGACTTCATGGATGTCAGCCGGCTGTCTTTTCCCTTCTGCATTATAAAACGGTTGAAAATGTGACAAATCAGTATCATCAGCCAACTTGCTGGCTGCTGGCCGCATCTGTTTGGTCAGCCGCCGAAGATCATCATTGTTGAAGCTTGAACCGTCTTCCTTAACGCCTGGGTATCCTTTGATGATATCCTCCGCTTCAAGGTCTGGAATCCAGGCTTTGGCTCAAATAAGGGCGGTTAAAGCTCCTGCTCTGGCAGCTGCTCTCTTCAACTCGGCAATACGGGATGGTAACATGCCCAACTTCTCAAGGGTTTCCTTAATCAAAGTTGGAGCCGGTTTGTTATAAGCTGCTGTGCTAATAACCTGTTGAGACCCAGAGTATAGCTGTTCAACCAAGGTATATGCCGCTTTGAGCTTCATCCGCATATCTGTACCAAGATGAGCGATCCGAGTGCCTGCCAAAGATTTTATCAACATTTTGATCAGTTATAAGATTCATCAACTGGCACAACATACATAAGCAGACACTTACCAAAGATAGCAGAGGTCATAGCATTGATTTGGTGTTTCAAGCCGGCTAGTTCTTCAACCACCGGCTTCAGGGCCGCCTCAGCATCTACAGTTCTTTTTGTTAAACCGGATTTCTCGGTTTCCCATTCAGCACGTTCTTGTTTGAAGGTTTCTTTCAGCTTTTCCATTCCGGCCAGGGCCTGGGTCAGCTCCTCTTTGGCTTTTGCAGCCTCGGCTTGTTGTGACTTCACATTTTCTTGCAAATCAGAATTTCGGGCATCCTTGTTTCTCAGTTCAGCCTACAATGTTGAAGGTATGTTAAACAAACAACATATATCTGTGCTAAAGTACAAAGCGTATAACAAAGTTATGCACTTCATACTTGGGGGCTAATGTCTATTTGCTCTCAAGTACTACACTTTATACAAGTCTCCAGAACAATGCAAGCATTATCCTTGACACTTGGGGGCTAATGTCTATTTGCTCTAAAGTACTACACTTTATACAAGTCTCTAGAATAATGCAAGCATTATCCTTGACACTTGGGGGCTAATGTGCGTCTGTTCTAAAATGGATGTGTGGATTAAAAACCGGATTAACTTGCCAAGTTAAACCGGCCTTTGGGGGCTATGATGCAGAAAGTTATCTAATTTTTTCAAGATAAGTCTTATCTATTATTAGCGACCTACCATTGCAAGGATCAATGATGAGATGTTTAAAGTATTACAAAGAACCGGTTTGTGATTAACAATCATAAAACGGCCCTTGGGGGCTACTTGGGATAGTGTTTCTGCTATAAATCAATATACAAAGGGAGAGTAATTTACCTCATATCGCTCTTTCATCAAGTTCACCAAACCGGCTTCATAATCCCGGTTTGAGTGCAGACGGTTCAAGAAGCCAGAATGAAGCTCATCAGCATTAAGATGAGCATAACTTGATAAGTCGCTGCTCCATTTACCTCTATCCCGGGCAGCTTGCTCTTCTTTGGCACTGTGCTGAGCTAAAATGACGGGATGGCCAGGAGAGCTGTGGCCTATTCCAGTAATAATAACATCATCACCTTGGCCTTTAGGATTTTTGGTGGATGATGCTGGAATTTCAGTGTCTTTCACTGGACTAGCCTGGTTTGGCTCTGCCGGTTCAGTATCGGGTGCGGCAGGATTAGCATCTGTTGGCTCGTCGGTATGTTGGCCTTCAAGGGGTGGATCATCAAAAGAAGCTTCAGGATGGAGACCTTCCGGTTCACCAGTCTGTTCCGGTTCACCTCTTGGTTCTTCTTCTTCGGCGACAGGGTCTTCTGGCGGATTGGTGACCCGAGCTTTCTTGCTGGGTCTGGCTTTGGCCCTGCAAACAGAATAAAAGAGGATTAACATCCTATTCAAAGGATTTATGGCGCATTGAAAGGAAAGATTTTTACAACTCACCCGACCATAGTTTTCAAAGGGGGGAGTTGAGTTGCTGTCGATTCACCAAAAGATGAAGGAGGTGTCACCTGATAATTTGAATCGGACGGATTAAGAGGCTGTCTGAAATAACCTGCCTTGGGGTAAGAATGGTCAGAAGTAGGATAGACCTCAGACCGGTGCTTCCGAACCGGAGTGTCAGATAAACCGGCTGAAGTGACCTGTTGGCCACTGTGCCGGGTTGTCCGGCGAGCTTCATGCTGTTGAGTCTTCAAAATAAATGTTGGATCCAAGTGAGCAAGAGGATGAGAAAAGCTTACTTTCCGGACTACTTGGCGAGTTTTTTGTGTTGGCGTAGAGTCTGAACCGGAGGAAAGGGTAATACCTCTGTCATCAGCTTGACTAGCTTCTGCGTCCTCCTGAGGAAGATCATTATTAATGAGATGCATGAAAAGAGAGCCAAGTGAGTCAAGTTCTACCTCAACTTCTGGGTCATCAGTATCATCATCAAGCTCCATATTAATCCGGTCAGCCATTTTCCGTTTTGACGTCCGTTTTACGACTTTGGTCTCTGGGCGGGATGGCTTGACCGCTTTGTCTCCAGTTGGCTTTGCCGCTTTCTCTATGGATTTCCGTTTCCAGAAGGGGTCATCACCCTATATATATAAAGAAGAAGGGTTACAGGTTGTATAAGTTAAAGATATTGGAGATGAAGAGGAAGTGTAATGCTTACAACAGGCGGTTTGTTCTTGGCATAGAAGGGACTCAGACCGGTTTGACTACAGATCAGTTCTGACTCATTCAGAATCTTCTTTACACCTTCAGTAACTTCTTCCTCAGATAATTGGATGTTGCAATGGCATTGAGGGTCGTCAACCTCACCGGTATATTCGCACATTAAACCGGGACGCCGGCTTAGCGGCAAGATACTCCAGGATATCCAACAGCGCACAAAGTCCACGCCTGTTAAACCGTTTGCCATGAAGGCCCGGAGCTTGGCGAGTTGAGGAGCGTATTTCACCCTTTCTGAAGAGCTCAGGCACTGTGGCATTGGGTGAGTATTGGATAGTCTGTGATCACGAAAACCGGGGAGGGGATTTTCATCCTCAGGCGAAGTGTCTCTGCAATAAAACCATGTTTGGTTCCATTCCTTTGGGTGGCTATGATGTTTTGCATGAGGAAATTCAACTTCTTTCCGCTTTTGAATTGAGACACCACCAAGTTCTGTGTTCGGGCCATTTACAAACTCTGTGCGCCGGTTTAAGTGAAAGAAATCCCGGA
This sequence comes from Triticum urartu, assembly GCF_003073215.2. Lineage (NCBI taxonomy): Eukaryota > Viridiplantae > Streptophyta > Magnoliopsida > Poales > Poaceae > Triticum > Triticum urartu. The sequence continues at coordinate 479,405,102 of NC_053024.1, forward strand.
ACAGTTCTGCAGTTGGTTCTTCTTGTAAATATACTTCACAGAAGACCTGGAAGTTGTATAAGTTGGAAACCGAGTTGGGACCAATGTCTTGTGGATGAAGTTGGAAGCTGGCAAGCACGTCTCGATAAAACTTTGACCCTGGCGGTTTGAAGCCATGGCCTATATGGTCAACAAAGACCACCACCTCGCCCTGCCTTGGGGTTGGAGGATTTTCTGTTCCTGGAACTCGCCATTTGATCCCAGTTTTCTTAGGCAGGGAGCCGATTGAGGGAGTCCTGGATTAGGGGGTGTCCGGATAGCCGGACTATACCTTCGGCCGGACTCTTGGACTATGAAGATACAAGATTGAAGACTTCGTCCCGTGTCCGGAAGGGACTTTCCTTGGCGTGGAAGGCAAGCTTGGCGATACGGATATGTAGATCTCCTACCATTGTAACCGACTCTGTGTAACCCTAGCCCTCTCCAGTGTCTATATAAACCGGAGGGTTTTAGTCCGTAGGACGGACAACAATCATACCATAGGCTAGTTTCTAGGGTTTAGCCTCCTTGATCTCGTGGTAGATCTACTCTTGTACTATCCATATCATCAATATTAATCAAGCAGGAGTAGGGTTTTACCTCCATCGAGAGGGCCCGAACCTGGGTAAAAACATCGTGTCCCTTGTCTCCTGTTACCATCCGCCTAGACGCACAGTTCGGGACCCCCTACCCGAGATCCGCCGGTTTTGACACCGACATTGGTGCTTTCATTGAGAGTTCCTCTGTGTCGTCACTTTTATGCCCGATGGCTTCTCCGATCATCAACGACGATGCGATCCAGGGTGAGACTTTTCTCCCCGGACAGATCTTCGTATTTGGCGGCTTTGCACTACGGGCCAATTCGCTTGGCCATCTGGAGCAGATCGAAAGCTACGCCCCTGGCCATCAGGTCAGATTTGGAAGTTTAAACTACACAGCGGACGACCGCGGAGACTTGATCTTCGACGGATCTGAGCCGCAGCCGAGCGCGCCGCACTGTCCCGGTGGGCATGATCTAGCTCTGCCGCCGAATAGTGCCCTGGAGGCCGCACCTGTGTCCGCTCCAACCCTTGGCTCAGAGCCGACCACACCAATCGAGGATGGGTGGTTAGACACCGCCTCGGGGGCTGCAATCTCTACGGCGATCAAGCCGAACACCAGCCTTGTCCTCTGCGAAGCCCGTGACTCCAAGATGTCGGACTCCTCTCCGGACTCCGAGCCCTCCGCGCCCCTACCGATCGAATCCGATTGGGCGCCGATCATGGAGTTCACCGTCGCAGACATCTTTCAGCACTCGCCCTTTGGCGACATTCTGAATTCACTCAGGTCTCTCTCTTTGTCAGGAGAGTCCTGGCCGGACTATGACTGGCAGGATTGAGATGTGGACGACGAAGAAATTCGATGCCCACCCACCACCCACTTCGTAGCCACTGTCGATAATTTAAACGACGTGCTCGACTTCGACTCCGAAGACATCGACGGTATGGACGACGATGTAGGAGATGAACGTGAACCAACGCCTATAAGGCACCGGACAGCCACCTCATCTCATGATGTATACATGGTGGACACACCCAAAGGAAGCGACGACGAGGAACACAGGGATGCAACGAGGGATCATTCACTCGAAAAGCAATCAAAGCGGCGACGTAAGTGCCGCTCCAAGCCCCGCCTCGACAGAGACAGCAGCCATACAGACCCAGCCATAGAGCAGGACGAGCCGGTGGACGACGAACATGCCTTCGAGCAACCGTCCGAACAGGTCAACTTGGATAAACAAACCGAACACCCCGTCCTCGGCGAAAACAACAGTCCGGACGACCTTACGCCGGATAGGCTCATGGAGCAGAAGAACCTCCACAAAAGGCTCGTCGCCACTGCGCGTAGCCTGAAAAAGCAGAAGTGGAAGCTCAAAACTGCGGAAGATGCACTCAGAATCAGATGGAGCAAAGTACGCAACACCGCAGACAAATATGGCGGCAGTCGCCGCACAAAAAGCTATCCAAAGCGAAAGCTACTGCCTGAATTTGACGAGGAGGCCTTAGAGCCCCCGCAGTCAAAAAATAGGAAAGCCACCCGGTTGGATAGACGACCGCATGGCCAGCATGGAGCGGCAAGCGGCGCCGCACACAAGCCAGCACGCGATCCACCAAAGGATCCGCATCAAAAAGATGGCCCAGCCAGATCTATCTACGGGCCAAGAAAGCAAGCTCTAGTAAGCAATGCAACACAACAAATATCCGAACATCACGGCACACCCAAATACAGGGGTGCCGCACACCCCCTATGTTTCACCGATGAGGTGCTGGACCATGAATTTCCAGCGGGATTCAAGCCCGTAAACATAGAGGCGTACGACGGAACAACAGACCCTGGGGTCTGGATCGAGGATTATATCCTCCACATACACATGGCCAGAGGAGATGACCTCCACGCCATAAAATACTTACCCCTCAAGTTTAAAGGTCCAGCCCGGCATTGGCTCAAAAGCCTTCCCGAAAACACCATTGGAAGTTGGGAAGAGCTTGAGGATGCTTTCCGGGCAAATTTTCAAGGGACCTATGTCCGCTCTCTGGATGCAGACGATCTCAGTCACATAACTCAACAGCCCGGAGAGTCAGCTCGGAAATTCTGGAACAAATTTCTTACTAAAAAGAATCAGATAGTCGACTGTCCGGACGCCGAAGCCCTAGAAGCTTTTAAGAATAACGTTCGAGACGAATGGCTCGCCAGACACCTTGGCCAAGAAAAGCCAAGAACAATGGCCGCATTAACAAGCCTCATGACCCGCTTTTGCGCAGGAGAGGACAGCTGGTTGGCAAGATGTAGCACCAGCGACCCAACTACATCCGAAGTTAGGGATGGAAACGGAAAACCCCGACGTAGCAAGGACCAGCGCCGGAATAAGGGAAACAACCCAAAGAGCACGGCGGTTAACGCCGGATTCAAAAGCTCGCGGCAGAATCAGAGAAAGCCGCCCCTCAAGGATAATAGGGACGAGCTAGCCAACTTAAACAAAATCTTGGACAAGATATGTCAAATACACAGTACTCCCGGGAAGCCTGCGAACCGTACCCACAGAGATTGTTGGGTTTTCAAGCAATCCGGCAAACTCAACGCCGAACACAAGGGGCTCGACACACCAAGTGAGGACGACGACGAACCCCACAAGCAGAGCACCAGGAAACAAAAGGATTTCCCACAAGAAGTCAAAACAGTAAACTTCACGTGACGAACAGAATGGCGCCAACAGAGATACGCGCCATACGGCCTATCCCAAAGGAGTCTCGCCAATGGTTGTTAAATCCGATCACCTTTGACCATCAGGATTACTCTAGAAGTATCCGAAACGCAGGCTGGACTGCCTTGGTATTAGATCCAATAATCGGCGGACTCCACTTTACAAATGTCCTGATGGACGGCGGCAGTGGTCTAAACCTGTTATACCAGGACACAATCCGCAACATGGGGATAGACCCAACAAAAATTTGCCATAGCAAACCTCCTTTCAAGGGGTAACGCCAGGCCCGGATGCCCGTTGCATGGGTTCTCTCCGGCTAGAAGTTATGTTCGGCTCCCCCGATAACTTCCGTCGCGAACAGCTAACTTTCCACATCGCCCCATTCTCAAGTAGCTATCAAGCACTGCTGGGACGCGAAGCTTTCGCCCGCATTAACGCAATACCGCATTATGCATCTCTTACACTTAAGATGCCCAGTCCACGAGGCATCATCTCATTAAAGGGAAAACATTGAGTGTTCCTCCCGCGCGGAAGACAGTGCGGCTGCCTTGACAGCCCCACAATACAGCGGTTTCACCAGCCAAAGCACCTAAACAGGTCGTCAAGACCACGGACACGACTAGACGAGTCCGGCATAAACATACAATTGATAAAGGCTTAATAGCCGTATACCCCTGTACTAGGGGCTCCGCGCATATAAAACAAAAGACAATAAAGCTCAATTTTACCCATTTCGATTTATACTTTGTTTATTTAGTATAACTCATGTTCGGCATGATCTTTCTTCAACTAAGTTCCTCTCTTTTACAGATGAACACCGTGCTACGCCCGTCCAGGATACGGCACAACGGAGACACAGGCGCAGACGTGCAACAAGGACCCGTTCCAAGGATTCTTTTCAGATTAAGACCCTGCGTAAACCTTTTTTACTATCTCTTGTTGATACACATCCCCTGGTTTCTTGGTATAACCAAGGAGGAGGCTGGCGTTTTGGCATGTGGCCACGTCAGAGTTTTGCGTGTACCTGGACACTAGGGGCTTATTACTAAGGGCGTTATCCCGCTCGCCCTCATAAAGACCGAATACCTTAGGGAGTGTTCGGCATCGCGAGTTTGGCCTTATATGCATCAACTCCGAATCATGTCTTTGGTCAAATGTTGGGTTTTCCCGGCTCCTGTGTTTTTCTACCTTATGTTTCACTCTATCGGCTAAGGCGGCACCAGGAGAACTACTGTGATTGTTCCCCGGTTCGGCCAGGCGAGCACCTCAGTAGAGAAAGCCAAAAACTGACTGTCATGATATAGCGTGACACTGGTCAACCACTCGATGACTTATTGGAATCTTTAGGATTCCTCCGCATTAACGAAGGGCCGCTTCCCGGCCAGGCACATACGCGCCCCGAGTTCGGGCGAGCACAAGCGCCACCAGGGGCTATATAAGTAGCCTCACTGTCAAACTCCTATGGCTAAGTGAAAGTGATAAAGCATCATAGTACGATTGCCTAGTTCGCTGCGCTATCACCTCCTTTGTAGGACCAAGACGTTGGATCAAGTGTGAAAATGTGCCTTCTGCGAACACCCCCGCATTATGTGCGTGGGGGCTGAAGCCGACAACTGCCATCTTTCAGATTATATATACATATAAGTTAAACGGCCGCACAAGAGGTATTATAATACTTGCAGGCACAAGTATAAAAAGCTTCTACAATTTATCAAAATGTTATTTTACAATAATATATGCTATTCGAATATAGTATCCTTCGAGCACTGCGTCTCTATTAAACGAGCGCCTTGCAGAACTTCCTGAAAATAGCGCTCGGCAGGTACTCGGCTTCCATCCGAGTCTGGCTATGCAACAGCGGTGGCCTCCATTTCCGCCCAGTATGTCTTGACACGGGCAAGAGCCATCCGCGCACCCTCTATGCACGCTGACCTCTTCACCGCATTGATATGCGGCGCCGCACCAAGGAACTGCCGCACCAAGTTGAAATAACTTTTCGGCTCTAGCCTCTTTGGCCACAGATGACTCATGACATACTTCATGGCGAGTCCGGACAACCTATTTAGCTTGGCCCATTCGGCCAGACGATCAGCTAATGACAGTGGACGCTCTGGATTGTGGAACTGCGACCAAAAGAGCTTTTCCACTTCGCGATCTTCTTGATCTCGGAAGTGTTCGGCCGCATCTGCAGCACTCGCTGCCAAATTCAGATAGGTGTCCGCCGTACTCCACATCCGGTCTAACGGAGCATGTTTAGGATCACAGAACTTCCTCCGCAGCATAAAGGGCTTTCCAGCCGCGATCTCTCCGGCCTGACGCAGCTCCTCCTTCATAGCTCTCATTGCAGAGCGAGCATCCTTGGCATCGGCAATGGCCTTCTCCAGGTCCATCTGTTCCGCCTGATCTTCTTTTTCAAGAAGCTTGCAACGGTCAGCAGCGCTCTTCAGCTTCACAGCCATCTCGGCCATTTCCTTCTTGCTTCGGCAGTGAGCAGCCTGTTCGGCTTTCAGCTCTTCAATTGCCTTTCCGGCAGCCGCATCACTTTTCCTGGCTTGCTCCTTGGCTCGGGCAAGTTCCGCCCAAAGATTCTCCATGGCAGCAGCACCATCTGCATCAAGCGCACACATTGTAAGATACTGGCATAAAGCTCCTCTTACCAGGTGCCACCGGAGTAATTACATACCTTGTGCCTCGTCAAGCCGCTTGTTGACAAGCGCGATGTCGGCATCTGCCACGTCAAATTGCCGCTTTAGCTCGGCAAATTCATCAGTCCGGCTGGCCACCCGACACTTCGCCACCTACGTATGAAGGCGACATATTAGACCTGGGATTATGATCCTCTGCGCGCCGTCACTTTTGACAACGCATAGAGTCTCAGGGGCTACTATCTACACAGGGCGCATCTTATTTATGCGCAGCTGTCCAAAAAGGGTACATTATTTTGCGTACCTCAAAACCTGTCAGTAAACTCCTGACGGCCTCGTGCAATCCTCTCTCCGCGGATGAAATCCTCTCAATCACCGTACCCATCAATGCACGGTGCTCCTCTGAGATAGATGCTCGCCCTAGCAGATCCTTCAGCTCCTCTGACCGCGCACCAGACGGTGCCGGACTCATCCGATGGCCCTTTTCGAAGGCCGGACGCGGAGGGCTTTGGGGGGCCATATGATTACCTTCCGGCCCTGCCGGATTCGGAGAAACCCTCTGCGACGATACCTCAGGGTCGCCCGCCTCGCAAGGCGGTACGGCAGGGGGAGGCGTTCCGCTCTCCATCATCTCCGGAAGAAGATCCCCCGAAGACGAGCTCTGCTGAGAAGAGCTAAGGTCCGAGTTACAAGGTAAATTTTCGATTACTCTTCTCAGATATAACGCAAGGATTTCTCTCATTTCTTAAAAAGAAAAACTCCTCTCTACTTACGGCTCGGTGGAGGGCTGATCCCCTTGAGGGCATAATTCGGCTGAAGTATCCCCCGGCGCAGGATCCTCTGACGAAGATTTCTTCCCCCGCTTTGAGGCCATGGTCTCCGGGTCGTCAGAGGCGGTCCTCTTCTTCCCCTGAGGAGAGGAATTTTCGATTCCTCCCTTCCGTACAACCTTCTTCGAGGAGGCTGTAGCTTCCTTGTCCCCTCCCTCGCTTTCCTCCGAAGGGACAACGTCCAACATCCTGACTAGCACGGGGTCCGACGTGGTCTCGGGGAGGGGGGCCGGACACCTGATTAGCTTTGCTTTCGCTATCTACTCCTAGTTAAAGGACAGCTCTTTTAGGGGCAATTTTATGATAAATATACGGATAGCGAGTCCGGGCACAAGGCTACTTACTTGAGTATCCAGGCGATTGCAGCTCAGGCCTGCGTCCTCGGTCAAGTCCGGACACATTGCTTGTGATCCGAAGAACAATTTGTACATCTCCACGGGCGTCGCGCCCATGAAATGCTGGAGAGCTCGTGGTCCCTCTGGATTGAACTCCCACAGGAGAAGGGGGCGACGTTTGCCGGGCAAGGCTCGGCGGATCGACATGACCCGCGTCACCACGACCAGGCTAATGTGTCTTTCTAAGAGATCTCGAATGCGGCCCTGCAACAAGGGCACGTCTTTGGATGGCCCCCAGTCCAGTCCTTTATTGACCCATGACACTAGCTGTGGTGGGGGACCCGAGCGAAAGGCAGGTGGCGCCACCCACTTGGTGCCCCTGGGAACGGTGATGTAAAACCACTCTCGTTGCCATAAGCTGGACTCCTCTTGAAAAGAGCCCTCGGGCCATGGAGCACCAGCATTCTTGCTTATAAAAGCACCCGCACTCCGCGTGCCGTCCCTCGATCATCTTCGGCTCTACTTTGAAGGTCTTGAGCCATAGTCCGAAGTGAGGAGTAATACGGAGGAAGGCTTCACACACGACGATGAATGAGGAAATATGGAGGATGGACTCCGGAGCTAAGTCGTGAAATTCCAGCCCATAATTAAAACATGAGCCCCCTCACGAAGGGATCCGTTGGGAAGCCTAGCCCCTGAAGGAAGTGAGACATGAACACCACACTCTCACCAGGCTTGGGAGTGGGAATGACCTGTCCTTGAGCAGGCAGCCTATGCCAGATTTCGCCGGTCAGGAACCTGGCCTCTCTCAACTTCAGCACATCCTCCTCCGTGACGGAGGAGGGCATCCATCGGCCTCGAAGGTCAGAACCGGACATTGTCGAAGGTCCGAAGCGCCTGAAATCTGGAGCCTTGGGTGTTGGAACTCGAGGCGAAGGGCGAACTCGTTTGAGATTGAAAGAAAGGAGTAAGGCCTTGGTCTCTTTATAAGAGGTTGAATACCAAGGGCCCTCCCCGTGACCGTTTGGGACTCGCCTTTGATCGAGAAAACATACCAACGGTACGGTTGGGTTACCGACGCCCGTATTGATGAGAATCCCGGAATAAGGGGACACGATCTCTACTTTGACAAGACGTGCCAAGGAAACCGCCTCGCTAAACGCGCTGAGGTGGGACAGTAAAACGATTCGAATAAAGACTTGGCCGTGGTGTGATGTCACGCTACGGAATACGTTAGCAGATTAGATTTGTGTAAATATTATTCTCTCTATGGCAATATGTGGAAACTTATTTTGCAGAGCCGGACACTACCTTTGTGTTCAAAATCTTCTATGAAGTACTTGGAGGAGGAACCCGCCTTGCAATGCCGAAGACAATCTGCGCACCGGACTCGTCGTCATTGAAGCCTGGTTCAGGGGCTACTGAGGGAGTCTTGGATTAGGGGGTGTCCGGATAGCCGGACTATACCTTCGGCCAGACTCCTGGACTATGAAGATACAAGATTGAAGACTTCGTCTCGTATTCGGAAGGGACTTTCCTTGGCGTGGAAGGCAAGCTTGGCGATACGGATATGTAGATCTCCTACCATTGTAACCGACTCTGTGTAACCCTAGCCCTCTCCAGTGTCTATATAAACCGGAGGGTTTTAGTCCGTAGGACGGACAACAATCATACCATAGGCTAGCTTCTAGGGTTTAGCCTCCTTGATCTCGTGGTAGATCTACTCTTGTACTACCCATATCATTAATATTAATCAAGCAGGAGTAGGGTTTTACCTCCATCGAGAGGGCCCAAACCTGGGTAAAAATATCGCGTCCCTTGTCTCCTGTTACCATCCGCCTAGACGCACAGTTCGGGACCCCCTACCCGAGATCCGCCGGTTTTGACACCGACACCGATGCTAACCATCTCATTCAACTGAGTCTCGGTAACCCGAGAACGAGCCCAGTTGCAGGCAATGAATTGTTTGTCCATTGTGAAGCAAACAAGCTGAAAATGAAAGGCCGGTTTATAAATTACGCATGATTATATATAGGAGACAAGGGAGTAAGAAACATACTGATATGTGAAATGGTATAAACCGGAGACTAATGCAATAAGAGAAAAAGGTAATACTAGCACATGATTACTCAGACACTGTTAAACCGGAGCGTAATTATGAAGGTAAAATGCTCCTCCGGTTTATCAGAGGGCTAATGGCATGGACTGCTTATACAAGGTTAAACCGCCTATATTGGTGCAAGGAGAAACGGATCTCACAGGAACATAGAAACAGATCTCACAGTGACATATAAAATTTTCGGATCTAAGATAAGATAGAAAAGCAAAAATAATTGGATCTAGAAGGGGTGCAGAACTGAAGCAATTTATGAAGGACTAGATTAGTTCTTTGCGCATAAGGATTTGTGATGACAAAGGTAGGTTAGCTACGTCAAGGGATACGTCAAAGCACAAAGTGTCCATCTACATACTAAAGGCAGAACAGGGAAGAACAACACTGAAGCACTGATGAACTTTGGAAGAACTACGAAAAATGTCGAAACCCTAGAACAGATCTGTGGCAAAAAAAGCAGAGAACTTACCGGAGCTGGTGAGGAAGCGGAAAGGCGCCGCAGTACTCTGGTGCGTTCAGGGTGATGCAGCGGCCAGGGTCGGAGCAGAGGCGACGGTCGACGGTGGCGGCGGAGCTCCAGAGGCTGAGCAGCGCAAGGAAGACGACGCGAAGAGGCACGAGGGGGAAAAGGTGAAAATGACCCCTCGGTCCTATTTATAAAGGCAAGGGATAAGTGTCAGGCGCGAAAATCGAGGGGCCAGAAAATTGGAAGTAAGGCGGAGCTGTCGCCTCGATTGTCGGAGACCTATTAATGAAGATGTGTCATACATAGTTTTTAAACAGATGATGTCACGACGGTTTACCACGAACCGAGAAGATGATGTCACGGCGATTTACTAAATTATGAGAAGATGTCGAAGACGAAGTTTTTACTAAGGATTGACATGAACCTGTTCAAATCAATCTAGGGCCTAATGTTGGGGATATTACTACTTGGCGTAAACCGTCCAGGAAAGGCCTGATTGACTTCATCCGTAGTTGATTATGCTTGAAGCCCATGTAGACAGAAGAGGAAAGGTCCAAGGCCCAGAACCGGTTTAAGGCCCGTAGCCGTGAACTGACATTTGTATGAAACTTGTATTGTAAGATAGAAAGAGTGGAGACCGAACCGGACACGTTTATGAGCCGGTCTCAGGACTCTGTAAACCGACAGGCGCCGCCCATGTATATAAGGGGACGACCCGGCAGCGGTTCAGGACAACAGACAACAACTCGAGAGACAGACAAAGCGGATTCGCTCCCTGGCCTTCGAAACCCTAGAAATACCAATCACAACTAGACGTAGGCTTTTACCTTCCTCGAAGGGGCCGAACTAGTATAAAATTCCCCGTGTCCCTTTGTCCGGTTTAACCCCTTAAAGCTAACCCGTAGCGATGGCTCCACGACTAAGTCCTTTCACAAGGACATCTGCCGTGACAAACCCACGACAGCCCCGAAAAAAAGAAAGGCCATAAAAAAAGAGAAGGCCCAAAAAAAGAGAGAAAAAGAGAGAAGGGACAATGTTACTATCCTTTGCCACACTTGTGCTTCAAATTAGCACCTTAATCTTCATGTTAGAGAGTCTCTTGTTTTGTCACTTTCATATACTAGTGGGAATTTTTTATTATAGAACTTGGCTTGTATATTCCAACAATGGGCCTCCTCAAGTGCCCTAGGTCTTCGTGAGCAAGCAAGTTGGATGCACACCCAATAGTTTCTTTTGTTGAGCTTTCATACATTTATAGCTCTAGTGCATCCGTTGCATGGCAATCCCTACTCCTTGCATTAACATCAATCGGTGGGCATCTCCATAGCCCATTGATTAGCCTCGTTGATGTGAGACTTTCTCCTTTTTTTGTCTTCTCCACATAACCCCCATCATTATATTCTATTCCACCCATAGTGCTATGTCCATGGCTCACGCTCATATATTGCGTGAAAGTTTATAGGTTTGAGATTACTAAAGTATGAAACAATTGCTTGGCTTGTCATCGGGGTTGTGCATGATGAGAGCATTCTTGTGTGACGAAAATGAAACATGACTAAACCATATGATTTTGTAGGCATGAACTTTCTTTGGCCATGTTATTTTGAGAAGACATAATTGCTTAGTTAGTATGCTTGAAGTATTATTATTTTTATGTCAATATGGACTTTTGTCTGGAATCTTTCGGATCTGAATATTCATACCACAATTAAGAAGAATTACATTAAAATTATGCCAAGTAGCACTCCGCATCAAAAATTCTGTTTTTATCATTTACCTACTCGAGGACGAGCAGGAATTAAGCTTGGGGACGCTTGATACGTCTCCAACGTATCTATAATTTTTGGTTGCTCCATGCCATATTATCTACTATTTTGGACATTATTGGGCTTTATTATCCACTTCTATATTATTTTTGGGACTAACTTATTAATCGGAGGCCCAACCCAGAATTGCTGTTTTTTTTGCCTGTTTTAGGGTTTCAGAGAAAAGGAATATCAAACGGAGTCCAAATGGAATGAAACCTTCAGGAACGTGATTTTCTCACCGAATACAACTCAGGAGACTTGGACCCTACGTCAAGCCAACTAACAGGAGGCCACGAGGTAGGGGGGCACGCCTGCCCCCCAGGCGCGCCCTCCACGAGGGCAGGCGCGCCCTCCACCCTCGTGGGCCCCCTGTTGCTCCACCAACGTACTTCTTCCTCCTATATATACCCACGTACCCCCAAACGATCAGATACGGAGCCAAGACCCTAATTCCACCGCCGTAACTTTCTGTATCCACGAGATCCCATCTTGGGGCATGTTCCGGAGCTCCGCCGGAGGGGGCATCGATCACGGAGGGCTTCTACATCAACACCATAGCCTCTCCGATGAAGTGTGAGTAGTTTACTTCAGACCCACGGGTCCATACTTAGTAGCTAGATGGCTTATTCTCTCTTTTTGGATCTCAATACAATGTTCTCCCCTCTCTCGTGGAGATCTATTCGATGTAATCTTCTTTTTGCGGTGTGTTTGTTGAGACCGATGAATTGTGGGTTTATGATCAAGTCTATCTATGAATAATATTTGAATCTTCTCTGAATTCTTTTATGTATGATTGGTTATCTTTGCAAGTCTCTTCGAATTATTAGTTTGGTTTGGCCTACTAGATTGATCTTTCTTGCAATGGGAGAAGTGCTTAGCTTTGGGTTCAATCTTGCGGTGTCCTTTCCCGGTGACAGTAAGGGCAACAAGGCACGTATTGTATTGTTGCCATCGAGGATAACAAGATGGGGTTTTCTTCATATTGCATGAGTCTATCCCTCTACATCATGTCATCTTGCTTAAGGCGTTACTCTATTTTTAACTTAATACTCTAGATGCATGCTGGATAGCGGTCGATGAGTGGAGTAATAGTAGTAGATGTAGGCAGGAGTCGGTCTACTTGTCTCGGATGTGATGCCTATATACATGATCATACCTAGATATTCTCATACTATGCTCAATTCTGTCAATTGCTCAACAGTAATTTGTTCACCCACAGTAGAATACTTATGCTCTCGAGAGAAGCCACTAGTGAAACCTATGCCCCCCGGGTCTATCTTATCATATCAATCTCCTACTAGTTAGTTATTTACTTTGCCTTTATTTTACTTTGCATCTTTATCATAAAAATACCAAATATATTATCTTTATCATATCTATCAGATCTCACTCTCGTAAGTGGCCTTATAGGGATTGACAACCCCTATTTGCGTTGGTTGCGAGGATTTATTTGTTTTGTGTAGGTACGAGGGACTTGCGTGTAGCCTCCTACTGGATTGATACCTTGGTTCTCAAAAACTGAGGGAAATACTTACGCTACTTTGCTGCATCATCCCTTCCTCTTCGGGGAAAACCAACGTAGTGCTAAAAGAGGTAGAAGTGGGTCCCAGTTTGCAGGGGGTATTCATTTTTTGTGCGTAATAAGGGGGCACTTCCTTGTGTGCGAAGATATAGCTGGTGGGTCCGACCTGTCAGCAGGGGGAACATTTTTTTCACGAAAGACAGAGGCCCTTCCGGTGGGTCCCAGCTGTCAGGTGGAGAAATCATTATCTTGTGGGTAAAAAGGAGGCATTTCCTTGCGTGCGGCTATGGACCCAGCTGTCAGCCTCTCCACGTACAGTACACTTTCGATGGATGTCGTTCGTTGACCACTCCGCGTCGAGCGCATCTAAGGTGGTGGACGACGGCGAGGCACCGGACAGCAATGAGCCGGAGATGGGAAGACGCGGGAGTGGAGTCATAGACGGAGAGGTGTACAAGGGTTAACTGGTTCTGGTGCGATGTGGTTTGGGAGTCGGTGGAGAAGAACATGATGTATGGAGGGGTGGAGGGATGGCCTGGCCGACGGTGGGGTAGCGCTTCACAGTGAAGCGTGCTAAGCAGAGCTGCTAGTAGCAGAAGGCGGGAGCAGGTGGTCCCGGCGGCGCTGGAGGAAGAAGACGAGAGATTGAAGATGGATGCTAGTCGTTGGATTTAAATCCAACGGCTAACGATGTGAGTATCATTTGTTGACTAAGTTGACAACAGCTTGCGTTGGCTTCGACCTATTGGCCCATATTTCAGCCTCAAAAAATGTGGCACATATTCAACCCATTTTTTCACAATTTACAGTCAATTTGATCATTTTTTAGAATTATAGTCCATTTGTTGGGTTGGGTGAACAAATAATGTAGCGTCCATGTGACCCATTTATTGTTTCCTAAAAAATTACAGGCCATTTGCACTTTCTTGAAGTACTCCCTTCGTTTCTATTTTCTTTGCGCATAACTTTTTCTCTTTTTTTCCTAATTGCTCTGCGCGATCCACTTCTTAAGGGATGCTTTTCTTCTCTGCCCCTACCTTCCCGCTACAGTTAAGCCAATCAGGGCCGCCATGCAAGGAACGCAGGCTGTGCGCATGCGGCACTGACGAGGAATTAGCCAATCCGTTGCATGCAGTATTTAAAGCAATTAAAATGTTGTAGCTCTTTCCATGCGAACCGAGGTGTAAATTGGTCAAAAATTGTCCACCGAGTTCTCTCCTTGGTATGCGGGTCAAGATTTATGTGCAAGGTAAAAAGGATCGGAGGGAGTACATGATTTTGCTGGGCTGATTCTAATTATAATGTTGGGTTGGGCGCATCAATGTTATCAAAAAATAAATAAGGGCTGGGCATTTTGTTATAAATATATTTAAATAATAAGTGATTTATTATTACATTGGTCCTTAAATCTTACCAAGCGTTTGTACACAATCACTAGGATTTTCGTTGCAAAAAAATCCATGATTTTATTGTTAAGAAATTATTTTTATAAGTTAATAAGATGTGGGATATTGTTTTCTTACATATGTAAGTATCTGTTAAATATATGATGACAATAATAATATATAATAACATATAAAATAATTTAAATATATATAATATAGTTAGAAGGGAAACATAAGTTGGACCAGGCATTCTTATTTTTATATAGAAAAATAGAACAGACCTCTGCGTTTTCTTCAAAAAAATACATAAATTGGGCTGCCGATATTTTAGGAAAAATAAAATCTCAGATGGGAAGTCCATAGGTCGGTCGATACATGACGACCCTCAAGAAAATACAAACCGGCATATCGTGGGTTGCGCATGTTAAAAAAGAAAGCCTAGATGGTACAACCCACAACCCAGCTGATACTTGCTGCCCTAGTGATAATAAATGATACCTGCTAGCTCCCCAGCTTCGTTGTGAATTTATCTCCTTTAGTAACTACGTTGAAGCACCTAAAAAATGTAACTATGTTGACAAACCCGTGGGCCCCAATGTCAGTATAGCATTACGAGGAAGTATTTTTTTCAATGAGACACTTGCTTGCGTACGGCCATGGACCTGGTGGGTCCCGACTGTCCGCCTCTCCACGTACAGTCCTCTCCAGATTCCTCTTGTTTGTTCAGCATGTTCACAACGGCAGACAACGGCACCGCGGCAAGCACACAAAGGCACAGGAGGAGATCGGACCACCTGAGGCAGTGCCTTATTTTTTACGAAAGTGTTGAACTAGCCTAGTGGCCAAGTGACACTACCCGATAGCTATTCCGCATGTGTTCGATTCCACCTGATGCAGGGAAAATACCTCTAATTTTTTGCCTCTACCATTATTGACATGTGGGTCCCCATTATCGTCTATGCACACCACGTCCAACACTTGCCAAAACTTCGTCCCATGTTTTCTTTGTTTTTCGCACACTCGACATTGTGTGGGTATTTTGAAAATAACATATCTTTTTGACTGTGCATCATATGAAGATGTGCTATGCATGAATGTTGATCAGCATGATGTTAACTGGATGGTAGTTCTATTTTCGACCATGAATAAAACTTCCAACATGATGTTATTCCTGTTTGAAAAGGCCATGTTAATATAAATGCTCTGCCTCTGAAAGTTGCAGTTTCTTATGTGAACCTGAACTTGCAGTTTCTTATCTGAAACTGAAACTTGTAGTTTCTTCTCTGAGAATCACATTATCTGCACTTTTATACTCCTATGAAACTACATTTTAAGTGCTAAAATAGATCTCTAGAATTCATAAAATACTTCATATGCTCAATACTGCAAATATGAAATTCAAAAGAAATTCATATCTGAAAGTACTCTCAAAATACACAACACAAAACACAATTCACAACTTGCCAATACTGACAACCCTAAGCTCCTCCTGACAATTCACAACCTGCCCGACTATTGGGCTGGGGGCAGTCCCCTCCTATTCCTCAGCAGCAGACAGCCGCCTCGTGAGACGATGTGAACAGCGAGGGAGAGGATGGCGGGGAAGCGTCGTCGGACCAACTGCTTTTCTCCTCTTGCAGTTGGGTTCGGTGGATGAAGACTCCACCGGCTCGCTCTGGCACGACACCCTCACAGACGACACCCTGTAGATGCTCGATCCTTCAATCTCTGGTGGATGCTCCATCTGGGATCGATACTCCCACCACCGCTCCCTCACGATCGGATTCGGTGAATCTATTTGCTCCATGGCCTAGAGGAGCAGCTCTATGTACTCCTGCACAACTCCCTTCCATAGTATCGCTGCCTTTTCGCTCTGTTGTATATATTTGACCATGGATGTCGCTGTCGCAGCTAGTTGGTCCTTGTTGTCAAACAAAGACTATATCTCCAACATCCTAACTAGCTTCACAGGGTCGCCGTCTGCGATCCTCACGTATCAGTTGTACTCCTCCATCGATCTACTTCTCCACAGCACCTTCACTCACCGGTGGTGGTTTTTGAATGGAAGAGGAGAGGAGCAGCGCTGGTTTTGGATTAGAACAGGAGAGGAGCGACGTTGGTTTTGGATTGGAACAGGAGAGGAGGGGCGGTGGTTTTGAAATGGAAGAGGAGAGGAGCGGCGCTGGATTTAGATTGGAACAGGAGAGGAGTGGCGGTAGAGAGGAGAGGAGCGACGCTGGTCTTGGAAGTATTTTTTTGTTTTGCGTATTTTGGCTCAAAATTTGACCACGTACTGTATTTGACAAGAAAAATGTGAATGCATGTTACCAAAAATTGTATCGTTTGGTTCGTATCTGAATGTACTTTCAAATTATATTATTTTTGCAACGTATAACATATATTTTATTTGTGAAAATCATGGTGGAGGCCGGGGGTGCTTAGACTGGGATGCTGAAGCTGGCTCTTTCAGTCCCTATCTCCCCCCTGATGTTTATGTGGTAGCATTTGGGTTGTAATCCAAATTTGGTCGAGCTGGTGCTGTGTCCACCTACCTTCCTAGCTTATGTGGCGAACTTGTCTCCTGCTAGTACTCAGTCCGTTCTAGTAGTAGTTGCATAACTGCCCGTTTACATTGAGATGTTGTCGGATAATGGTTCTCTATGGTTGGGTTTCTTTAATGAAATCGGAGGAAACCCCCTCTTTCGATATATATATATATATACATATATACATATATATATACATATATATATATATATATATATATATATATATCAATCAGTGGCACTAGAGGTGCCAAAACATTGCCTCAAATTAATAGTGCCACTAGATTAAGGTGCAAAATAATAACATTACTGCTTTATCATGGTAGTGCCAAAAAAGTAGCACAAGAGCAGACTCAACATGCAAGATCTTTGGAAAACGGTCAGACCAAAAAGGAATATACCTTGTGATGGGAACCATATCTGCAGTCAACGCCATCGTAGAAGGGATGACACCAGTCACCAACATGGATGATTCAATTCATGGGACCTTTTGGTGCAGTTCACCTAAAATGAAGCAATGCCCCATGAGCTAGTAGCTTCTTCTTCATTTATTTTTTAAGAAAAGGGCTCCAGCCCCGGTTCCATTTCCATCAAAAAACGAAACCCATAGAGCTTCTTCTTCATTAGTTGCAGTAAAATTGAGCAACATCAAGGTTGGTTGTGAAGCTCCTAGAATGTTCAACTATAATTTGGATATCATTTGTGCAGTTCAACTAAGATCAAGCGTGAAATGTATATCTCTGTTTGCACAAAAAAAGGTGGAAAGGAGGGTGACTAACAAGTGATGAAACATAGTACATCAAATGAAAAGAAGCATGTTCCTTATCTGAATGGCAATCCTACAAGGATAGTAGCAATTTCTAAAGCAGCAGCATTGCTAGATATTAGTGTGGGCATTAGGATTAACTATGACAACCGTTAAATACGACATTACTTTAATGGTGCCATTGCTTCATTTTACTAGCAACATTACATTAATAGCTGCTACAGAGTTGGTATTTGGGCACGTGAGAGTAGGCGGACCAGGACAGTTGCATATCTAACAAAAAGAAGCAACTTATCTTAATGGGAAATTTAGTAGGACATGAAAAAGTGCCATTGATTCATATTACTGGAGGCACAACATTGAAAACAACATTGGTTTAACGTGTCCTTACTTTTAACAGTGCACCTGCTACATTTTACCAGTGTCATTACATAAGAGTGGATCAAGGCAACAAACATCAGAACATGATATCTGGGTTGGTCCCATTTTTGTTCGGTATAGCCACCTTATACTGTGTGAGGCTAGCAAATCTAGTGCTGGACTTACTCTGTTGACTTGTCCCCCAGTCCCCACTTTCTTTCCTTTTTCAACCAATAGATCGGGTTTATATTGAGTTTGTACTGCGTTTTCCTTTATTTCCCTATTAGACCAAGAGACCAATTGGATAGCCAGTCTCTGCTACTTTTCGCCCCCATTATTTCCTCTTTCGACCAAGTCCTAGATTCAGGAAACAAATCTTCCCCCACCCCACCCCCTTTCTTCCTTGGGAGAGAATGGGAAGGCACACTGATCGGGACGTGCTGGCAGTGGCTAAGAGCCGTCGCCGAGGACGACCGCGTGAACGTTGTACCTTCTCACCTTCCCCGGTGGAGAGGATCCAGCTGGATCTGTGACCAGCGGTGAGCAGAGAGAGAGAGAGAGTGTGTGGCCACCGCTGTCGTGTTTAGATCTGGAGAGGACGAGACAGTGTGAAGAGAGCAACACTAGCAAGAAAGCATGGAGGCTCATGCCTATATAGTGGAGTACTACTAGTTTTCTTTTGTCTACCGGAGCCGGCTTGACCTCATCAATGACTGTCGAGAAGTCTTCATGCACGTGCCCCGGAGGCGCAGTTGTTGTCATTTTGATCTGAAGCACCGAATTATAACATATAACACAAAAAAATGCCACATGACAAGAAACCATAACCTCACTGCCCAAAGGAGACAACATGAATGCTAACGGACAAACTAGACGAGGACCAAAGCTCAAATTAAAGATAAACTCCTAGAAAAGGGGTCCATCGATAGATGTCCTAATTAACATAGCCGGCTTGACCTAGATGGCGGCCGAGTAGTCTTCGTGCATGTGCCCCCAATGACCAGCGCCTTGGAGGAACTTAGTTGTTGATGTTTAACCCTAGCAGTGATCCGAAGCACATGACACCTAATATTGCAAGATGACAAGAAACCTTTTTTTAGATTTCTCATCAGAACTACAACCCTGTACAACACAACCTGCATGATATGTAGACGATAGCCAATCCAGGCGTGTCTGCTGGAGTCTGTTCACATGCATGGACGAACTGATCTTCCATGTCATGCAGGGATCGTCCAGGCACCAATATCTGTACAACACTTCTCTAGTACTATCGCTCGTCTCTCTCTTCTATTAACTCACCCGACTTGCAGGGCCGGGGAGTGTGCTTATGGTCGGTTCTCAATTACGGTCCCACATGTGTGTGCAAACGCAATATGATGCACGTTCCATTCAGAGAGTGGCGTGCCAGACCGACCGACCGTCTGGGGTGCGACGCGAATGCGAACAATCGTGTTGTATATATACTCCATACATATGTACCGCCGTTTTCTTGAGGCTTTGCTCCATGGCGCAATCCATGGATACAAAATTAGTATACTATACTATTTAAAAGTCGAGGGCGGGGCTTTTCCCGCACGGTAGGCGGGGCAGTTCCGCCTAGTCGGTTCGACAGACGTGAGAAGATGAGGGAGTAGGCTGTTGCAAATGTAGGGCTGTGTGATTTGACAGCGAGTTACTGCTGGACAGGTGGGTCCCGGTGATTTGACTTGCCATTATCATTTTAACTGCGGCGCAACAACCAGCGCGAGTCTCCCGATTCCTGACCACCTCCATGGTATACAGGTGCCTCTCCCAATGCTCCACCATGTAGAGGCTGGCTCTTGCATGAGATCCCACTCCTCCACTTTTTCCTTGCCTCTTTCCTCCACATATGCAAAAATGCCATGTAAGCAGGCTTATAGCCCACTATTGTACTTGCTCGCACAAGTGCTAAACCTGCCACATAGGCATAAAGTCTGATGTGACAAGTAAATTAAGAAGAGAGAGAGACTAGTTTGGTGACCCCAGGAAGAAACGGTGCTAAGCACGTGTACCTAGGTGAAAAGACAATTTTGAGTCTATAGCTAATTAAATGAAGCAAACTTAGCAACAAAAAACTAAGCACCTATGCATTGGGGACTTGAGTTGCTAAGCTGTTTAATTACCTTAGCACATCATCTAAGCACCATTTCATTGGAAGAGGTCACTCCTTGGAAAATGCAATAAATACTACGAAGAAAGAGATAGAGAGAAGTAAAAAAAACTCTTATAGCCAACCTTATAGCTAACCTTGTTGTATGAGTGACTAAGTGATGACTATGTATGACATGCCAACATCAGATAGCCTAACGCACTGTGTTAAATCTCCAAGGGCGCGACCGAGGCGACGTTCGTGGTAGGCACGACCATGATACGGGATGCTGGCAGCCCTTGGATCTGAGATCGAATGATCGCATGCTAAGTTGCTAAAAATTTATAGAATAACCCTCCAGGATAGGATATCCACCCATAGGTCTAGAATCACGCCATGCAACCGTTCGATCTCAGATCCAAGCGCTCTCGGAAGCCCGTATCATGGGAGAATGGAAAGCTTCGTATCACCTGTAATTTTCCCGACTCTTAACATGACATCGAAAGCCATTTAATTGGGCGTCGAGTAGACATGACATCTAATTGGGCCCCCATAGTACTGTGCATGAATCCATTTATCCACCAGGAAAGCCACTACCCTGCCGTTCGCACACCCCACTCAGAATTTTTACAATCAAAAAACCGCTGGCAGTTCACTCCTACTCGTCTCCGAACATCCTTTAACATTACGACAGTTCACTGCTAGTCGTCCCATCCTTTCACATTACGGGAGTTCCACAAATCCTAACCCTCCTCCCAAATCCATGGCGTCCCAAATCTCCATGAGCAGCAGTGAGTACAAGGTTAGAACCATCACCGGCGATGAGTTCAATGTCATCTACACCCGTTCTTCCGCGGCGGTGAAAGGATGCCTTTCTCGCTTCAGGCACATGTTCGAAAACTCAAATGACGAGTGGGTCGCTGGGCTAGATGTTGAGTACACCACAACCCTGGACAAAGAGAAGAATCTAAAGGAGGAAGAGAAGATGAAGCCTGCCGTGATCCAGGTTTGCATGCATGACTTATGCTTCATCTACCACATATGCCATGCCGACGTTGAGTGCGAGGAATTTAAGAACTTCCTCAAGGGTGGCCGAGTCAAATTCGTTATTGTAGACTTTACGAACGACAGAAGAGTCCTGGATCGGATAGGCCTCATTGTAGGCAACCCCTTCGACCTCTAGAAGAATGGGTTGGTGCCCTCCCTTGACCAACCTTCAATGCTGACCCTGGCAGGAGCCATGGTTCATCCTTCGTATGGTAAACCGAAGAAACCTCTGCACAAGTTTCATCGTGCATGGAAGTGGAATGTACTAGATATAGACCACATCCACTATGCTGCAATGGATGGCTACCTTTGTTTCAATATCTACAAGGGTTGGATGAAGAGCAAGAGCCAAGTGTGCGGTTCAAGCAAAGAAGTATCAGCCAAGAGGAAGAGGGACAAGGACAAAGCGAGGACGTGGACGAGGACTCCGAGTAAGGTGGTAGTGTCGTTGCTCATGGTGGTTCTAATGCAGTGTCTACCGGATTAGTTGCTTAGTTTAATTTCAGGTGTGCTTAGTTTTATTTGAGGGGTGTGTTGTGCTGAGCCCCTAGTAGAACTATGTTATGTTTCTTCTCGTTACTTTAACTCTTCAGTACGTACATACTAGTATTTCTTATAGTTCATATTTTAGTTGGTATAGTAGTACCACTCGTTTCTTCACATTATATACATACAATATATATGGCCAACATCATATAGCCACCAGTTTAGTTGTCAAAGAATTTCAGGGTGCTTAGTTTTGTCAAAGAATTATAGGGTGCTTAGTTTTATCCGAGGGGTGTATTGTGCTGGACACCATTATTGTGACTCAAACTCTTTTGCCATGTTATAATGACATAAATACCAATGGACCAACATGCTAGCTCTTCCTCTATCTCACTACAGTTAAATAAAGTGTGGGGCCTACTTGATCCCAACAGCGTTCATATTTTCCTATAAAGTTATTCGCTTGGTTACTCGTGACAAGCGGGGCCACACTTCGCATTGTGAGAATCGGCTTATTTTTTCATATAACATGGTCAATGGGTTTGACATGAAAATAACAATGTCTAATGGCATTTTGAGCAAACATCTAGCTTAACGATGGCATTTTTGAGATATCTAATTGCATTTTTGAGCAGGCATCTCACGGATCGATGACATTTTTGAGTACTTGTAACTTCTAATGGAAAAATTGAGTAGTGATACACAACTACTGGCATAAATAATAAGAACCCAAGAATTAAATAGGTCTGCTAATTTCTTTAATAGAATTTAGCACCCCATTTAAGCACGTATAGCTTTTTTTTAATAGTACTGTATGCATAATTTGGCGATGAGCGCTCTCTATATGTACCACATTTTTTCTTTAATTTCATCTTGTTAGTTTTGCTCCATGGCACAATCCATCGATACTACTATTGTACAAAAGTATACATTTTTTAAAAGGCTAGAGGGCGGGGCAGTCTAGCTTGGTCGGTTTCAAGAGAGGCGGCGGCCTTTGTGATTTGACGGCTCATTACTGCCGGAAGGCGGGGCCTTGTGATTTGATAGCTCGTATAAATGTGCCGACGACCTGAGGAGGAGCAAAGAACCCTGCGGTATACTCAAGTTTTCCACTAGAGTACGACGGAGCAGCACGAAAGACGACAGCACAGTGCCATATGGCGATAAAAAGTGATCTAATTTGCTAGTCATCTCATTGTTAGCATTGTTCTATTCATGCCTCACAGAGAACGTGACACGTGCGGTGAAACACCCGAAGCAAAAGAAGAAACACAGGAGCAAAAGAAGAAGGAAGATTATCACCCCAAAAAAAGAAGGAAGACGCACACACAAGTCTAGGGCGCTGCTCTCTACTACATGAAGGGTTGCTGACCGCAGAGTCGTAACTGCTTCTTCATCGCCTCCATGACCTCCATATCCTTGCGCGTCTCCTCCGCCATCTTCTTCATTCTGTCCATGACGCGGGATTTCTCGATGCGAGCCTTCATCATCTGTTCCACGGTCGCATTACGTACCTTGAGAGCAGCCGAGTGCTTGATGCGGAGCTTCGCCAACTCCTCCTTTTGTTCCATGACGAGGGCCTGCAACATCTTCATCGAGGAACTACTATTCTCATGCAGCTTCTTCCAGCCGGTGTTCTCCTCCTTCAGGAGGTCAAGCTCATGGCAGAGCTTCGCCTTGTCCTCCTAAAGTTGCAAGATTTCACTGGTCGTCTTCTTCTCCGAGGAAATGCTATTCTTTATAAGCATCACCAAGCCGGCGGTCAACTCCCCCTGCTCATTGAGCTCAGCGGGCATGTCATCGAGGCTCTCCTTCAGTAGCTCCACCAAGCCATGGATGAACTCCTTCTGCTTATTGAGGTGCTTATTGAGCTGATCGGGCATGCTGTCGAGGGATAATGACTCCAGCGCCGCCAGCTCGGCATGTTCGCCTTCGCGACTAGGGAGCTCCTGGGAGCCATCGCCTGCCCATGAGAGATCTTTCGAGGTCTCTGCGAGGCAGCGAGCCCTCTTTTTTTGTCTGCAGCCTTGGTTGCCGCTCCCTTGTTACGAGTAGTTCTCGACCTAGAGCTCTGCACATCAGCCATGGCAAGGACAGACGAAGAAGAAGGACTTATGAGGAGGAAGGTAGAGTAATTTTCGGTTAGGTAGTTCCCCTTTTTATAACCTAAGTACTAGCACTAGTACTAAAACCTGCATAGTGGGAACACGTTCAGGTTTGGTATGTACTAGTAGGTGTGAGCAGGCTTGCACTTAATTGTAGCACCAGTACTTTGGAATGTGATTGGAACAAGGTAAAGATTAATTGATGGTTTTGATTTCGAGGCCCGAAGCGGCTCCCGATGAGTTTAGTGGAACATAAATTTCAAGTACTCCCTCCATATCAGTTTACAAGGCTTGCATGTGTATCTAGGTCGTCAATGTAACTTATATAAAATAAATTGTTTAACATAAAAATATATCATTAAAAAATAGAATATTTGAAGTTTGTAATGATATATTTTTCGTAATGTATGCCTCTTATTAAGTTGGTCAAATTAATGACCTAGGTACATGTGCAAGACTTGTAAACTGAGATAGAGGGAGTACTACACTGCTCAAATGCGGTCGCACAAGTCAGTGATGTAACTGGTCGTACATGTCAGACCAGGCCGATGCGTGTCCCTTTGGTGAGACGCGGGTCCGACCGACCGTCTGTTGGTGCAACCGACCGTACAGTATTACGCGATGGAGACTTCTGGTTCTGGCTTCGGTTGATTGTCATGACCAAGCATTCTAAAACTAGTGATAAATCAATTACCATCTTTTTCCAAACGACCAAGTATTTTCACAGGAATACAATACATATAGATGGAGTGATTGTCAAGGTTGCAAACCGACATGGCGTTGCAAGTTCACTGCAGCAGCAACTGATACGTCTCCAACGTATCAATAATTTTTGATTGCTCCATGCTATATTATCTACTGTTTTGGACTATATTGGGCTTTATTTTCCACTTTTATATTATTTGGGGAATAACCTATTAACTGGAGACCCAGCCCAGAATTGCTATTTTTTTTGCCTATTTCAGTGTTTCGAAGAAACAGAATATCAAACGGAGTCCAAACGGAATAAAATCTTCGGGAACGTGATTTTCTCACCGAACGTGATCCAGGAGACTTGGACCCTGCTCCAAGGAACAAAAGAGGCGGTCATGAGGGTGGGGGGCGCGCCCCCCTGCCTCGTGGGCACCCCGTTGCTCCTCCGGCGTACTTCTTCCTCCTATATATACACACGTACCCCCAAACGATCAGAATAGGAGCCAAAAACCTAATTCCACCATTGCAACTTTCTGTATCCACGAGATCCCATCTTGGGGCCTGTTCCGGAGCTCCGCTGGAAGAGGGCCGTCAGCACGGAGGGCTTCTACATCACCATAGCCTCTCCGATGTAGTGTGAGTAGTTTACCTCAGACCTTCGGGTCCATATTTAGTAGCTGGATCGCTTCTTCTCTCTCTTTGAATCTCAATACAAAGTCCCCCCTCTCTCGTGGAGATCTATTCGATGTAATCTTCTTTTTGCGGTGTGTTTGTTGAGAACGATGAATTGTGGGTTTATGATCAAGTCTATCTATCAATAATATTTGAATCTTCTCTAAATTCTTTTATGCATGATTGGTTATCTTTGCAAGTCTTTTCGAATTATCCGTTTGGTTTGGCCAACTAGATTGGTAGTTCTTGCCATGGGAGAAGTGCTTAGCTTTGGGTTCGATCTTGCGGTGTCCTTACCCAGTGACAGAAGGGGCAGCAAGGCACATATTGTATCGTTTCCATCGAGGATAACAAGATGGGGTTTATTTCATATTGCATGAATTTATCTCTCTACATCATGTCATCTTGCTTAAAGCGTTACTTTGTTTTTAACTTAATACTCTAGATGCATGCTGGATAGCGGTCGATGAGTGGAGTAATAGTAGTAGATGCAAAATCGTTTCGGTCTACTTGTCATGGACGTGATGCCTATATACATGATCATGCCTAGATATTCTCATAATTATTCTCAATTCTGTCAATTTCTCAACAGTAATTTGTTCACCCACCATAGAATACTTATGCTCTTGAGAGAAGCCACTAGTGAAACCTATGGCCCCCGGGTCTATTCTCATCATATCAATCTCCATCACTTTAATATTGTTTTGCTATTTACTTTGCTTTTAGTTTTTTTACTTTGCATCTTTATACCAAAAATACCAAAAATATTCTATCTATCAGATCTCACTCTCGTAAGTGACCATGAAGGGCTTGACAACCCCTAATCGCGTTGGTTGCGAGTAGCTACCGTTTTGTGCAGGTACGAGGGACTTGAGCGTGGCGTCCTACTGGATTGATACCTTGGTTCTCAAAAACTGAGGGAAATACTTACGCTACTCTGCTGCATCATCCCTTCCTCTTCGGGGAAAACCAACGCAAGCTCAAGACGTAGCAAGAAGGATTTCTGGTGCCGTTGCCAGGGAGTCTGCGCAAAAGTCAACATACCAAGTACCCATCACAATCCCTATCTCTCGCATTACATTATTTGCCATTTGCCTCTCGTTTTCCTCTCCCCCCAATTCACCCTTGCCGTTTTATTCGCCCTCTCTCGCTCTATCCTCCCTCTCTATTTGCCTCTTTTGCCCGTTTTCTCTTGTTTGCTCGTGTGTTAGATTGCTTGTTTGTCGCGATGGCTCAAGATACTACTAAATCGTGTGACTTCACCAATACCAATAATAATGATTTCCTTAGCACTCCGTTTTCTCCTCTTACCGATGCTGAATCTTGTGAAATTAATACTGCTTTATTGAATCTTGTTATGAAAGATCAATTCGCCGGCCTTCCTAGTGAAGATGCCGCTACTCATCTGAATAGCTTCGTTGATTTATGTGATATGCAAAAGAAAAAAGATGTCAATAACGATGTCGTTAAATTGAAGCTATTTCCTTTTTCGCTTAGAGATCATGCTAAAGCTTGGTTTTTTTCTTTGCCTAAGAATAGTATTGATTCATGGAACAAGTGCAAAGATGCTTTTATCTCTAAGTATTTTCCTCCCGCTAAGATCATCTCTCTTAGAAACAATATTATGAACTTTAAACAACTTGATCATGAACATGTTGCACAAGCTTGGGAGAGAATGAAATTAATGATACGTAATTGCCCTACTCATGGTTTGAATTTATGGATGATTATACAGAATTTTATGCCGGATTGAATTTTGCTTCTAGAAATCTTTTAGATCCGGCCGTGGGAGGCACTTTTATGGAAATCAGTTTAGGAGATGCTACTAAACTCCTAGATAATATTATGGTTAATTATTCTCAATGGCACACTGAAAGATCATCTAATAAAAAAGTGCATGCGATAGAAGAAATTAATGTGTTGAGTGGAAAGATGGATGAACTTATG
Organism: Triticum urartu; assembly: GCF_003073215.2. NCBI lineage: Eukaryota > Viridiplantae > Streptophyta > Magnoliopsida > Poales > Poaceae > Triticum > Triticum urartu. The sequence goes on from NC_053024.1 coordinate 479,432,197, forward strand.
AAATTATTTGCTACTAAGAGTGTTTCTTCTGATCCTAATGATATGCCTTTGTCTACTTTGATTGAGAATAACAATGAATCTATGGATGTGAATTTTGTTGGTAGGAATAATTTTGGTAACAACGCTTATAGAGGGAATTTTAGTCCTAGGCCATATCCTAGTAATCCTTCTAATAATTATGGGAATTCCTACAACAACTCTTATGGAAATTATAATAATATGCCCTCTGATTTTGAATCTAATATTAAAGAGTTTATTTCTTCGCAAAAGAATTTTAATGCTATGACTGAAGAAAAATTGCTTAAGATTGATGATTTGGCTAGGAACGTTGATAGAATTGCTCTTGATGTTGATGCTTTAAAACTTAGATCTATTCCACCTAAGCATGATATCAATGAGTCTCTCAAAGCCATGAGAATTTCAATTGATGAGTGTAAAGAAGGAACCGCTAGGATGCGTGCTTCCAAAGATGCCTTTATTAAAGCGTGCTCTTCCAATTTATATGACAATAATGATGAAGATATAAAAGTTATTGATGTGTCTCCAATTAAATCTTTATTTTGCAATATGAGTCTTGATGAAACTGAATATGATCTTCCTTTACCTAGAAGGCGTTCTAAAAATTCGGAGTATTTAGATCTTAATGATGAAATTGATGAAAGTCGGATTGAAAGAAATAAAAATCTAGATGTTGCTAAACCCACTATACTGGATTTCAAGGAATTTAATAATGAAAGTTGCTCTTTAATTGATTGTATTTCCTTGTTGCAATCCGTGCTAAATTCTCCACATGATTATAGTCGAAATAAAGCCTTCACTGAACATATTGTTGATGCCTTGATGCAATCTTATGAAGAAAAACTTGAGTTGAAAGTTTCTATCCCTAGAAAACTCTATGATGAGTGGGAACCAACTATTAAAATTAAAATTAAAGATCATGAGTTTTATGCTTTGTGTGATTTGGGTGCTAGCGTCTCTACTATTCCCAAGACTTTGTGTGATTTACTAGATTTCCGTAATTTTGATGATTGCTCTCTAAACTTGCATCTTGCGGATTCCACTATTAAGAAACCTATGGGAAGAATTAATGATGTTCTTTTTGTTGCAAATAGGAATTACGTGCCCGTAGATTTCATTGTTTTCTTGATATAGATTGCAATCCTTCTTGTCCTATTATTCTTGGTAGACCTTTCCTTAGAACGGTTGGTGCGATTATTGATATGAAGGAAGGGAATATTAGATTTCAATTTCCATTAAAAAAGGGCATGGAACACTTTACAAGAAAGAAAATAAAATTACCATATGAAACTATCATGAGAGCCGCTTATGGATTGCCTACCAAAGATGGCAATACCTAGATCTATTCTTGCTCGTTATGCCTAGCTAGGGGCGTTAAACGATAGCGCTTGTTGGGAGGCAACTCAATTTTATTTTTATTCCTTGCTATTTGCTCCTGTTTAGTAATAAATAAATTATCTAGCCTCTGTTTTGGTTTTGTTTTTTCTGTTTAATTAGTGTTTGTGCCAAGTAGAACCGTTGGGAAGACTTGGGGAAAGTCTTGTTGAACTTGCTGTAAAACAAACAGAAACTTTAGCGCTCACGAGAACTGCTGTCATTTTTATTTTAAGAGTTATATTTAGTTAATTCTTTTTGCAGATGATTAATAGATAAATTCCTCACGTCCAGCAATTTATTTTAGAATTGTTGGGGTTCCAGATCTTGCGCTAGCTACAGATTACTACAGACTGTTCTGTTTTTGACAGATTCTGTTTTTCGTGTGTTGTTTGCTTATTTTGATGAATCTATGGCTAGTAAAATAGTTTATAATCCATAGAGAAGTTGGAATACAGTATGTTTAACACCAATATAAATAAAGAATGAGTTAATTACAGTACCTTGAAGTGGTCTTTTGTTTTCTTTCGCTAACGGAGCTCACGAGTTTTCTATTTTGAGTTTTGTGTTGTGAAGTTTTCAAGTTTTGGGTAAGAATTTGATGGATTATGGAACAAGGAGTGGCAAGAGCCTAAGCTTGGGGATGCCCATGGCACCCCCAAGACAATCCAAGGACACCAAAAATTCAAAGCTTGGGGATGCCCCGAAAGGCATCCCCTCTTTTCGTCCACTTCCATCGGTAACTTTACTTGGAGCTATATTTTTATTCACCAACATGATATGTGTTTTGCTTGGAGCGTCTTGTATTATTTGTGTCTTTGTTTGTTAGTATACCACAATCATCCTTTCTGTACACACCTTTTGAGAGAGCCATACATGAATCAAAATTTATAGAATACACTATGTGCTTCACTTATATCTTTTGAGCTAAATAGTTTTGCTCTATGTGCTTCACTTATATCTTTTGAGCGTTATAATTTTGCTCTATGTGCTTCACTTAGATCTTTTAGAGCACGGTGGTGGATTTGTTTTAAAGAAACTATTGATCTCTCATGCTTCACTTAAATTATTTTGAGAGTCTCTTAATAGCATGGTAATTTGCTTAATAATAATATGCTTGGTATTCAAGATTTGTGAAACTTTCTTTTGAGTGTGTTGAATACTAAGAAAAGATTGAAGCATGATAATTGTTTTGAGATATGGAGGTGATAATATTAAAGTCATGCTAGTTGAGTAGTTGTGAATTTAAAGAATACTTGTGTAGAAGTTTGTGATTCCCGTAGCATGCACGTATGGTGAACCGTTATGTGATGAAGTCAGAGCATGATTTATTTATTGATTGTCTTCCTTATGAGTGGCGGTCGGGGACGAGCGATGGTCTTTTCCTACCAATCTATCCCCCTAGGAGCATGCGCGTAGTACTTTGCTTTGATAACTTCTAGATTTTTGCAATAAGTATATGAGTTCTTTATGACTAATGTTGAGTCCATGGATCATACGCACTCTCACCCTTCCACCCTTGCTAGCCTCTCTAATACCGCGCACCTTTCACCGGTATCATACACCTACCATATACCTTCCTCAAAACAGCCACCATACCTACCTATTATGGCATTTCCATAGCCATTTCGAGATATATTGCCATGCAACTTTCCATCATCTAGTTCATCAGGACACATCCATCATTGTCATATTGCTTAGCATGATCATGTAGTTGACATAGTATTTGTGGCAAAGCCACCGTTCATAATTTTCATACTTGTCACTCTTGATTCATTGCATATCCCGATACACTAGCGACGACATTCACATAGAGTCATATTTTGTTCTAAGTATCAAGTTGTAATTGTTGAGTTGTAAGAAAAATAAAAGTGTGATGATCATCATTATTAGAGCATTGTCCTAGTGAGGAAAGAATGATGGAGATTATGATTCCCCCACAAGTCGGGATGAGACTCCGGACGAAAAAAAGGAGGCCAAAGAAGCCCAAATAAAAAAAAGAGAAAGGCCATACAAAAATATAAAAAATGAGAGAAAAAGAGAGAAGGGACAATGTTACTATCCTTTTACCACACTTGTGCTTCAAAGTAGCACCATGATCTTCATAGTAGAGAGTCTCTCATGTTATCACTTTCATATACTAGTGGGAATCTTTCATTATAGAACTTGGCTTGTATATTCCAATGATGGGCTTCCTCAAATTGCCCTAGGTCTTCATGAGCAAGCAAGTTGGATGCACACCCACTTAGTTTCTTTTTGAGCTTTCATATACTTATAGCTCTAGTGCATCCGTTGCATGGCAATCCCTACTCACTCACATTGATATCTATTGATGGGCATCTCCATAGCCCATTGATACGCCTAGTTGATGTGAGACTATCTTCTCCCTTTTTGTCTTCTCCACAACCGCCATTCTATTCCACCCATAGTGCTATATCCATGGCTCACGCTCATGTATTGCGTGAAGATTGAAAAAGTTTTGAGAAAGTTAGAGTATGAAACAATTGCTTGGCTTATCATCGGGGTTGTGCATGATTTAAATACTTTGCATGGGGAAGACGGAGCATAGCCAGACTATATGATTTTGTAGGGATAACTTTCTTTCGCCATGTTATTTTGGGAAGACATAATTGCTTTGTTAGTATGCTTGAAGTATTATTATTTCATATGTCAATATAAACCTTTGTCTTGAATCTTTCTAATCTGAATATTCATACCACAATTAAGAAGATTCGCATTGAAATTATGCCAAGTAGCACTCCGCATCAAAAATTCTCTTTTTATCATTTATCTACTTGAGGACGAGCAGGAATTAAGCTTCGGGATGCCTGATACGTCTCCAACGTATCTATAATTTTTGATTGCTCCATGCTATATTATCTACTGTTTTGGACTATATTGGGCTTTATTTTCCACTTTTATATTATTTTTGGGACTAACCTATTAACCGGAGGCCCAGCCTAGAATTGCTGTTTTTTTTGCCTATTTCAGTGTTTCGAAGAAACGGAATATCAAACGGAGTCCAAACGGAATAAAATCTTCGGGAACGTGATTTTCTCACCGAACGTGATCCAGGAGACTTGGACCCTGCTCCAAGGAACAAAAGAGGCGGTCACGGGGGTGGGGGGCGCACCCCCCAGGGCGCGCCCCCTGCCTCGTGGGCCCCTCGTTGCTCCTTCGGCGTACTTATTCCTCCTATATATACACACGTACCCCCAAACGATCAAAACAGGAGCCAAAAACCTAATTCCACCGCCGCAACTTTCTGTATCCACGAGATCCCATCTCGGGGCCTGTTCCGGAGCTCCGCCGGAAGAGGGCCGTCATCTCGGAGGGCTTCTACATCACCATAGCCTCTCCGATGAAGTGTGAGTAGTTTACCTCAGACCTTCGGGTCCATAGTTAGTAGCTGGATGGCTTCTTCTCTCTCTTTGAATCTCAATACAAAGTTCTCCCCCTCTCTCGTGGAGATCTATTCGATGTAATCTTCTTTTTGAGGTGTGTTTGTTGAGACCGATGAATTGTGGGTTTATGATCAAATCTATCTATCAATAATATTTGAATCTTCTCTGAATTCTTTTATGCATGATTGGTTATCTTTGCAAGTCTCTTCGAATTATCCGTTTGGTTTGGCCAACTAGATTGGTAGTTCTTGCCATGGGAGAAGTGCTTAGCTTTGGGTTCGATCTTGCAGTGTCCTTACCCAGTGACGGAAGGGGCAGCAAGGCACGTATTGTATCATTGCCATCGAGGATAACAAGATGGGGTTTATTTCATATTGCCTGAATTTATCTCTCTACATCATGTCATCTTGCTTAAGGCGTTACTCTGTTTTTAACTTAATACTCTAGATGCATGCTGGATAGCGGTCGATGAGTGGAGTAATAGTAGTAGATGCAAAATCGTTTCGGTCTACTTGTCATGGACGTGATGCCTATATACATGATCATGCCTAGATATTCTCATAATTATGCTCAATTCTGTCAATTGCTCAACAGTAATTTGTTCACCCACCATAGAATACTTATGCTCTTGAGAGAAGCCACTAGTGAAACCTATGGCCCCCGGGTCTATTCTCATCATATCAATCTCCATCACTCTGATATTGTTTTGCTATTTAATTTGCTTTTACTTTTTTACTTTGCATCTTTATACCAAAAATACCAAAAATATTCTATCTATCAGATCTCACTCTCGTAAGTGACCGTGAAGGGCTTGACAACCCCTAATCGCGTTGGTTGCGAGTAGCTATCATTTTGTGCAGGTACGAGGGACTTGAGTGTGGCCTCTTACTGGATTGATACCTTGGTTCTCAAAAACTGAGGGAAATACTTACGCTACTCTGCTGCATCATCCCTTCCTCTTCAGGGAAAACCAACACAAGCTCAAGACGTAGCAGCAACCGACTACTAGGTCACTGCATTGCTGGCGGGGAAGGAGGGCAGCTCACCTCGCCTACGATGCATGCCCAGCGGTGCCACCACAACTGGTCCCGGGATTTGGCTTCTCCTGCCGCCCATTTGAACAGTGGTACCAGCTGCTCATGCCAATGCGCAAGCATGCACGTTCTTTCCTCCGCAGTCGACTCCGTGAATATGATCTCTTCCATTAGACCTAGCTCAAAATCAATGTGACACTGCCAGATGTTGATATACCTCAGCATCTCTCCCCTAAGATCGACTTGCGCCACTGCCTTGTGCTGCGCCAGGCGCAGCTCCTTGGAACTTCTTTCCAATCGATGCGATGCTTCCTCGATCCGATTTGCCCTTGCTGCCCACCACCTGAAACGCAGCCTTGGCATGTTGAAAGTGCAACTATCCCTGGGTGGTTTTTGTAATTCCTAACAACATATATCTCATTGAGCTAACATTATTCCAAGATTAATATTTCAGGAAAAGCTCAATGAATGGCATGGCATGGATGAGGAAAGCGGGTCCCTCAAAATTCTAAGGACAAAAAGTTTGGCTCAAGCTTGAAGCTCAAGACTCTACATTTTATATTTTAGTGATCCAAGATCACATTGAGTCTATAGGAAAAGCCAATACTATCAAGGAGGGATGAGGTGTTGCTTAATGGCTTGCTTGCTCAAAATGCTTAGTGATATGCTCCAAAATCCTCAACTACCTTCCCACATCCACATATGACCTAAACCAAAAGTCAAACTCGGCCCCACCGATTCTTTCTATCCGGCGCCACCGAGTTTCAAATGTCATAGCCACTGCCACAAACCCTAGGAAAATCGGTCTCACCAATAGGGATCTCGGTGTCACCGAGATGGGATTGTAATCTCTCTGTTTCCCTTCGTAACGTTTCGGTCTTACCGAGATGAGCGATCGGTCCCACCGAGATTGCAATGTAAACTCTCTGTTTCCCTTTTGTAACATTTTGGTCTCACCAAGATGAGCGAATCGGTCCCATCGAGTTTACCTGACCAACTCTCTGGTTAGCTTATTACCAAAATCGGTCCCACCGAGTTTGTGTAATAGGTCACACCGAGATTACGTTATGCCCTAACCCTAACCATATCGGTCCTACCGAGTTGCATCTCAGTCCCACCGAAAATCCTAACGGTCACTAGGTTTGCTGAATCGGTCCGACCGAGTTTAACCATTCGGTCCCATCGAGTTTGGAAAATTGTGTGTAACGGTTAGATTTTGTGTGGAGGCTATATATACCCCTCCACCCACTCTTCATTCATGGAGAGAGCCATCAGAACATAGCTACACTTCCAATACACATTTTCTGAGAGAGAACCACCTACACTTGTGTTGAGGTCAAGATATTCCATTCCAACCATATGAATCTTGATCTCTAGCCTTCCCCAAGTTGCTTTCCACTCAAATCTTCTTTCCACCAAATCCAAATCCTGTGAGAGAGAGTTGAGTGTTGGGGAGACTATCATTTGAAGCACAAGAGCAAGGAGTTCATCATCAACACACCATTTGTTACTTCTTGGAGAGTGGTGTCTCCTAGATTGGCTAGGTGTCACTTGGGAGCCTCCGACAAGATTGTGGAGTTGAACCAAGGAGTTTGTAAGGGAAAGGAGATCCCTACTTCATGAAGATCTACCGCTAGTGAGGCAAGTCCTTCGTGGGCGACGGCCGTGATGGAATAGACAAGGTTGCTTCTTCGTGGACCCTTTGTGGGTGGAGCCCTCTGTGGACTCGCGCAACCGTTACCCTCCGTGGGTTGAAGTCTCCATCAACGTGGATGTACGATAGCACCACCTATCAGAACCACGACAAAAACATCCGTGTCTCCAATTGCGTTTGAATCCTCCAAACCCTTCCCTTTACATTCTTACAAGTTGCATGCTTTACTTTCCGCTGCTCATATACTCTTTTGCATGCTTGCTTGAATTGTGTGGAGATTGCTTGACTTGTGCTAAGATAGCTAAAATCTGCCAAGAACTAAAATTGGGAAAAGGCTAGATTTTTATTTGGTCAAGTAGTCTAATCACCCCCCCTCTAGACATACTTTCTATCCTACAAGTGGTATCAGAGCTTTGATCTCCATTTGCTTTGATTTCCATAGCTTTTGGCGGTCATAGCCTTGGTTTCACAACCTAGGAGAGTATGGCGTCTAGCGAGGGAAATTATCACCATAGAGGTCCTTACTTTGATGGCACTAATTTTGCTAGTTGGAAGCATAATATGAAAATGCATATTCTTGGACATAACCCCGCCGTTTGGGCTATTGTGTGTATTGGCTTGCAAGGTGAATTCTTTGACGGGAAAGAACCAAACCATGAAGCCACCGCGGAAGAGTTGAAAATGCTGCAATACAACGCTCAAGCTTGTGATATCCTCTTCAACGGACTGTGCCCCGAAGAATTCAAAAAAATCACCCGTCTTGAGAATGCAAAGGAAATTTGGGATACTTTGATAGATATGCACGAAGGTACCGACTTCGTCAAGGAATCCAAATTGGATGTGCTTCAAATTCAACTTGACAAGTTCAAAATGAAGGATGGTGAAGGTGTTGCTGAAATGTACTCTAGGCTTGCTCTTATCACAAATGAGATTAGCGGCTTAGGGAGTGAAGAGATGACCGATAGATTCATCATCAAGAAGATCCTAAGAGCCTTGGATGGAAAATATGATACCGTGTGCACATTGATCCAAATGATGCCAAATTACAAAGATCTCAAGCCAACGGAAGTCATCGGAAGAACTGTTGCTCATGAGATGTCACTCAAGGATAAAGAGGAACTTCACAACAAATCAAGTGGTGCTTACAAAGCCTCATGTGAAGCCCCCACATCATCGAGTGAGAAACAAACCTTCAATGAAGAATTGAGCTTAATGGTGAAGAACTTCAACAAGTTCTACAAGAGTAGAAGCAAAGAGAGAAGCTCCAAGTCAAGGTCCTACAATGACAAAAGATCTTCTAGTCGAGAGCGAAACTGCTACAATTGTGGAAGGCCCGGACACTATTCCAATGAGTGTACGACCCCCTACAAGAGAAGAGAAGATTCTCCCAAGAGAAGAAGTAGAAGAGAAGAATCACCATCTAGAGAAAGAAGGAGTAGAGATGATAGTTATGAACGAAGACCCTCACGGAGAAGCAAGGATTCGGAAAGAAAGGACAAGTCATCAAGGAGCTACACAAAATGAAGACATCAAGCTCATGTTGGTGAATGGGTATCCGGCTCCGACTCCGACTCCGACAACCACTCCGAGAGAAGCTATCACTCCGACTCCGAATATACTCAAGATGAATGTGTTGCCGGTCTAGCACTTCTGACAACCAACTCCTACGACATATTTGACTCACCAAATGAAGGAGTTGGAACATGCTTCATGGCTAAAGGCCCAAAGGTATCACACCCCGAGTATGTTGATTTCAATAGTGATGAAGATGACTTGTTAGGTGATGATGATTTACTTGTTGACAACTCTAGTGATGAATATTGTGATGAAACATCAATTAATCATGCTAATCAAGATAAAACGAATGACAATGATAAGGAGAAGATTGAGTCTCTAACTAAAGAACTAAACACTCTTAAGTTAGCTCATGAAACTATCTTAGGAGATCATCAAGAATTTTTAAGGACTCATGAGAAATTACGCTTTGAAAAGCTCAACCTTGAGCAAGAGCATGAGTTCTTAAAATCAATCAATGATGATCTTCGTAAGAAAAGTTCTTCTTACATTGCCAAGCATTTACTCTTATCCACTTACATGCCTCAAGTCAAGTCTAGTAACAAGAACAAGAAAGATTCTTCCTCTAGTAGTAACAATAATCATGCTAAATCCAATATTGTTGCTTCTAGTAGTTCTCTTGATTCCACTAATGATTCTCTTAGCCAAGTTACACTTGAGCAAGAAAATAGCTCATTGAAGGGAATTATAGAGAAAGGTGTTTATAAGAGCCTTGCCGAAAGTAAGCAATTCGAGGAAATTGTACGCAAGCAAGGAAGGCACCGGAAGAATCAAGGTGTTGGTTTTGAACGAAAGTTCAATGCCAATGGAGTTGAGTGGGAAGAAGATCAATACCCCAAGACGAAGTTTGTTCCTCAACAAGAGAAGTATGATCCTACTTCTTTCAAAGGGACACAAGCTCAAAATGATCTTCCACCACAAGACCACAAGCAAAAAAGGCAAGGACAAGCTTCAAGAGGAAATTGATGCATTTGAAGAAGCTCCTAAGGCCTTGGTCAAGTGGGTTCCAAAGACTACTTCAAGTTCCACTTCATCAAGTACAACTACAACACCGAGGATTCCCATCAAGATGGTGTGGATCCCGAAGAAGAAGAACTAGAGAGTTCTTGAGGGTGACTCCGCCAACATACTTCACTCTTATCATCTTGGCAAGAACAAGTGCAATCAACTTCCACATTTTGCACTAGTTCAAGGAGTCACAAACCCTCTTGTTGGTAAGACAAGGGACAAGGTAACCTAAAAGCTTTCATAGACATCATCTTGTGTGTGCATCACTTTATGTCTATGGATATCCTTATTTGTTCCTTGTGGGACTAACCCGTGTAGGTATTGAAAGTGCAACTCACTCCAATGGATAGCTTCAAATGATCTACATCAACATTGAGCATCCACATCTTCAACATCTACATGAAGTCATCATCGACAAAACCCAAGGTTAGTTCATCCCTCTTAGGGGGGATCTCACATCTAGGGGGAGCTTTACTCTAAGAATTGAGCTAAAGCAACTCTAATGGTGTGAACCCAACAATGCTTTATGTAAAAGTGGTAACCCCACTTGTGCTTAAACGATGAGTATGACCTATGATCAAATGTTCTCATTTGACTCCTAAGTCAATATACTCATATATAGATGACCTAGTCATCGCAAATTGTTTGATAGATGCTAGAATTGGTTGTGCATGCTTTGCCACATATTTCAATTGCCATTTTATTGTGTGAGCATGTTGATTGCATATTTTACTCATTCGAGGACATCCACTTGTTGTTTTGATTGATTGGTTTTCTTTTATTTTGCCAAGTTGATGGACAAGAATGCCTAAGAACCCTCTCTAGCTATCTATGCTTTTCTAGTCGCAAACTCTATTCATGCTACATCACAAAATTTGATCAAGTCAGATTCGAACCACTCTGTGTGAGGAGCACTCGGAGTCCCAAAATCTATTCATGCTACATCACAAAATTTGATCAAGTCAGATTCGAACCACTCTGTGTGAGGAGCACTCGGAGTCCCTGATTCGTCATAGACTTAAACTTCCAAAACTTCTTTGTGCGTTTCGGTCTGACCGATTCATCCATTTCGGTCATACCGAGATCACTAAGTCGATCTAGGTTTTCAATCTCGGTGCAACCGATTTGAACCTTTCGGTCACACCGAGTTTCAGTAACTGCTTACAGTTATGAATCTCGGTGCCACCGAGTTGTTCCACTTGGTCACACCGACAGGGTTGAGCTATATATATCCACGGGCAAAACTTTTGGAAATTTCTCCAAAGTCTTTTCGCCCGCACTTAGCCCGCTTTGCCTCCAGGGTCTCCGGATCGTCTTCCTTGTCGCCAGCCTCCTGCCGCTGGTCTCTGCCGCCGTCAACGGGAATCATCCCCGCCGTTGCCGCCGTAGTGAGTTCATCACCGAACTAGGGTATGAACTCGATCTCTGTGCTATCCCTATCTGATTCCTAGCACATTGTGTTCACCATGTATCTTGCCACGATTGAGATCATTCTTATCCAGTCAAAACACTCGGTAGTTTAGTCATGAATTGAAAATTCAGGGTTAGGTTTCCGCCGAAACCATCTCGGACCCACCGAGTTGTGGAACTCGATACCACCGATTCGGCTCAGGCCATTGCACATGTAATTTTCGGTCTGACCGAGAATTGCAAATCGGTGTGACCGAGTTTAGGACTTTGTGAAACCCTAGCTGTCTCGGTGCCACCGAACTGTGACTCGGTCTAACCGAGTTCACTAGTTTAGGTTCCAACAGCTGCTTCGGTATCACCGAGTTTACAAATCGGTTGATCCGAAATGCTTTCTGTGGAAAACTAAAACTAAGTTTTTGACTCATTCTTTTGCAAAAACCTCTGCATTTTGTGATGCTCATCCACTCTATCTCATCTATATCTATTCACAGGGTCTGCTGTCAGTGTTTGCAATATGTCTGATCAGAGTGACAGCCAGAACAAGTCAGAGGAGCAGGTTCACCTGAGTGAGGGCACTAGTCCCTCTAGTAGTTCAGATGATGGTAGCAGGAGCACCCCAAGCAACTTACCCAAAGCTGCCACCAGGGCCAGAAAGAAGAAGACCTCTGAATCTGAGGATGAAGACTATGTGGCAGTTGAGGATGAGGCCACTTCCAAGAAGAAAGTGGTTAAGAAGGAATATAGAACTGCTGCTGCCACCAATCCAGTCATGAAGCAAAAGGTTCCTGCAAAGAGAATTCCAATGTCTAAGGCCAGAGCATCTACTCAAGTCCCTTTGGGATCTGAACCCAAAGAGGCTGCTGCAGAAGGGAAGAAGAGGAAGGAGAGGATCAAAAAGACCACTGCTAGAGTGCTTGGGAGATCCTCAATCATGAGAGATTCTGAAGAGGAAGAGGAAGAGGAAGAAGAGGTTGCTGCACCAGCACCCAAGGCACAAAAGCTGATGGGTGATGCTATAAAGTTAGGGGCTGCAACATCAAAGCCCAAAGAAGCACCCAAAGCAGCCTCCAAGCCCAAGAGTGCACCTAAGAGGAATACCAGGAGTATACCAGTTGCTGAGAAGAACAAGGCCCCAGTGCCTGAAGTTGCTGCTGATGAAGACAATGAAGGACAAGTCCTGAGGAAGCTCAAACCCAAGATTCTAGACCACAATGATGCTCATCCTATGGCTGAGAACATGAAGATCAGGAGAGACTCAGGGTTGAGGCTATGGAGAGAGTCAGATCCATATGCCACCAGGAGAAGGACTGCTGTTTATTACAGGTTCCACACAAAGGAACATCAGGATTTCTATGAGACAATCTTGTTGGACAAGAAGCCTATAGTGTGTGATATGAGGTGGGTCGACTGGAACTACATGAAGGAGAATGAAGAACACTATCCTGGAGTGTATGACAGCTCCAGTGCATGTGGAGTTGCAAACTTTGTTGGGCAGAAGCTCACAAACTGGAATGATGAGCTCATTATGCAATTCTACTCCACAGCACATTTCTATCCAGATGGCAGAATAGTTTGGATGTCTGAAGGAACGAGATACGAATCAACTATTGAGGAATGGGCCAATCTGATCAATGCCCCAAAGGAAAGTGAAGATGACTTGGATGTTTATGCCAAGAAAAAAATGGATCACAATTCTATGTCACACATGTACAAGGAGATCCCAGACAAAGCTCTTGAGACTTTCAAGTTTGGGTCAGTCCATTTTCTTCTGTCAGGACTACCAACGATCAACTGGATCCTAAGGCACACTCTTTTTCCCAAGTCAGGTGACCACAACATGATCAGAGGGCATGCAATTAATTTGCTACACATATTTGATGTGCCACAGAAATTCAAGGTCATGAGCCTCATGGTTGAGACTATCAAGAGGACAGCAGCAGACCAAAAGAGAAGTTGTGGATATGCCCCATAAATTCAGGAGTTGATTAACTCAAATATGGGCACAGGAAAATATCTGTTGGATAAGGAACACTTTGTTATCTATCCAGATTTTGAGGACAACCAAGTGATTATGGATGAAAATGAACCATCCTCAGTACAAGCACAAGCCAAGAGAGAGAAGGCAAAAACAGAAAAAGCTGCAAAGATGCCAACCCAGGAGGAGGCATCTCAGTATCTTCTAAAAAGCAAGCAAGATCAGCTTGGCTACTTGATTGCATCCACTCTGAGGATTGAGAAGGGACTGGCCACCCTGACTCGAAACCAGGAGAGCTTGGAAAGAATCATGGAGCAGAAGTTCTATGACATGGATGTGAAGGTAACTGAGATCCAGTCTGTTGTGGAGCAGCTACAGGATGACATGCAGGAGAGGAAGGGCAGAACAACCACTGATGCATTTGCCAGAGTGCCTCGAGCTCAGAGATCAACTGCAGTACCAGTACCAGACACTAGAGCAACTTCATCTGCACCAGCTACAGCTTCAGTGCCACCAGCTCCAGCACCTACCCCAGCAGCTCCATCTACTTCGACTGAAGCCTTCGTTCTTGGAGTTATCCGGACACCACCAACTGAAGACCAAGCCTGAGAGACGACATAGTACTATTCATTTTCTAGGAACTTTTTGGTAACTTGTTGCCAAAGGGGGAGAAACATGTATAGATCATAGGCTTTGAGAGAGAGCGTTGCTTTTTATTCTCTCTTGCTTTGGTGGTTGAACTTTGTTTGTCTTTTGATTGCTTGAGATACTCTGCTATTATCTGTGAGACATTGATGATCATGTGGTTGATCATAAGCTACACTTATACTTGTTAGATGATATTATCTTACTTATCCTTATATGATCATTCACTTTGCTTGGTGATGAGTGCATGTATTCAATCTTTATTATTTTGAACGCTCCACCAAGATGTATGTGACATGGAAGAGTAACCCATGATCCTAACTCATTGTGCATTTGCAGTCCAAAGCAAATCTTAAGATATGCACAAATTTAGGGGGAGCTCTTGCTTTTCACATACTTCTCAAAGCGACAATATCTTTCACTCTTATTATCATTTGTCGAAGCTTTGATCTATATGTTGTCATCAATTATCAAAAAGGGGGAGATTGAAAGTGCAACTATCCCTAGGTGGTTTTGGTAATTCCTAACAACATATAGCTCATTGAGCTAACATTATTCCAAGATTAATATTTCAGGAAAAGCTCAATGAATGGCATGGCATGGATGAGGAAAGTGGGTCCCTCAAAATTCTAAGGACAAAAAGTTTGGCTCAAGCTTGAAGCTCAAGACTCTACATTTTATATTTTAGTGATCCAAGATCAGATCGAGTCTATAGGAAAAGCCAATACTATCAAGGAGGGATGAGGTGTTGCTTAATGGCTTGCTTGCTCAAAATGCTTAGTGATATGCTCCAAAATCCTCAACTACCTTCCCACATCCACATATGACCTAAACCAAAAGTCAAACTCGGCCCCACCGATTCTTTCTATCCGGCGCCACCGAGTTTCAAATGTCATAGCCACTGCCACAAACCCTAGGCAAATCGGTCTCACCGATAGGGATCTCGGTCTCACCGAGATGCGATTGTAATCTCTCTATTTCCCTTCGTAACGTTTCGGTCTTACCAAGATGAGCGATCTGTCCCACCGAGATTGCAATGTAAACTCTCTGTTTCCCTTTTGTAACATTTCGGTCTCACCGAGATGAGCGAATCGGTCCCACCGAGTTTACCTGACCAACTCTCTGGTTAGCTTATTACCAAACTCGGTCCCACCGAGTTTGTGTAATCAGTCACACCGAGATTACGTTATGCCCTAACCCTAACCATATCGGTCCTACCGAGTTGCATCTCAGTCCCACCGAAAATCCTAACAGTCACTAGGTTTGCTGAATCGGTCCAACCGAGTTTAACCATTCGGTCCCACCGAGTATGGCAAATTGTGTGTAACGGTTAGATTTTGTGTGGAGGCTATATATACCCCTCCACCCACTCTTCATTCATGGAGAGAGCCATCAGAACATAGCTACACTTCCAATACACATTTTCTGAGAGAGAACCACCTACACTTGTGTTGAGGTCAAGATATTCCATTGCAACCATATGAATCTTGATCTCTAGCCTTCCCCAAGTTGCTTTCCACTCAAATCTTCTTTCCACCAAATCCAAATCCTGTGAGAGAGAGTTGAGTGTTGGGGAGACTATCATTTGAAGCACAAGAGCAAGGAGTTCATCATCAACACACCATTTGTTACTTCTTGGAGAGTGGTGTCTCCTAGATTGGCTAGGTGTCACTTGGGAGCCTCCGACAAGATTGTGGAGTTGAACCAAGGAGTTTGTAAGGGCAAGGAGATCGCCTACTTCGTGAAGATCTACCGCTAGTGAGGCAAGTCCTTCGTGGGCGACGGCCGTGATGGAATAGACAAGGTTGCTTCTTCATGGACCCTTCGTGGGTGGAGCCCTCCGTGGACCGCAACCGTTACCCTCCGGGGGTTGAAGTCTCCACCAACGTGGATGTACAATAGCACCACCTATCGGAGCCATGACAAAAACATCCGTGTCTCCAATTGCATTTGAATCCTCCAAACCCTTCCCTTTACATTCTTGCAAGTTGCATGCTTTACTTTCCGCTGCTCATATACTCTTTTGCATGCTTGCTTGAATTGTGTGGAGATTGCTTGACTTGTGCTAAGATAGCTAAAATCTGCCAAGAACTAAAATTGGGAAAAGGCTAGATTTTTATTTCGTCAAGTAGTCTAATCACCCCCCTCTAGACATACTTTCGATCCTACACATGTCCTCCGGCGCCACCGATCTGTGATTCCAGAGCAATGGATTCCCTCTAAAACACATGTGGGTTTCTCTTAAAGGCGGCAGTGCTGCGGGTCGAAGCGAGAGGGCAGCCAGCGAGATCCTGAGATCTAAGGGATTATCCATGGCGGTATCCGGTGGGCGAGGCAAGGAGGCAAGCCTAGGCGCCGGGAGAGTCCTAGAGGCTAAGATAAAGATAGTACTACTCCACTCCGTCCATATTTAAATACAAAGGCCACCAACAGTAGCCCTGGCAAAAATTGTTCATGCTGCCTGCATCCTGGTTTATTGGCCCCATTTTTTGTGCCACTTTTTATGACATGCATAAATATTATGTTACTTAAAAATATGGTAAAAAATTGGCACAAAATACGAAGGAGACCAATGCAAGTAGCAACCCATGATTTAACTACTCGCATGCATGCAGTGGAGTAGTAATGTCTTTCTTCCTCCCTCACGTCCACTCAATTTGCATGCGCTATATTAATTGACCATCAATGAAGTGAAGGACTTTACATGCGTCAAATTATCACATGGGGTGGACCTTCGTACAAAAATGCACCCCCCGTGTACCCGCATGTGCGTGCGAGGGAATGAGTGCATGCGTGGTGTGCGTGCACATCTTCGCTTCGTGCATGTACCGCCAGTGTGCCTCACAGAGGACGAGTGCATTCTTCTGGAACTAGCAGCATGTCACTATGATCAATCCACACAAAGAGGTCGCGACAATGCCTCCACATGTGCCATGTGGTTTCATGAACTGTAAGAGAGACACTGTGTAACGTGCCATTGGAATTATAATTTACGTGTTTTGCACATACTCTAAGTACTAGTAAGGTACACATGCATTACACGCATCAGATTTGGCAACCAAATTATGAATAAATACCACTATAGCATGTAAGCTTTGAGTCATATATGCATGATGTAGCAGTTCGTTTAATTCTTATAGTTCATCTCATTCAAAATCAATTAGTTTTTATAAAAAAAGCTAGGGCCTCTTGGATTCGTAGGATTTCCAAAACGCGGGAATAGGAAAAACATTGGATTAGAGTGGAATGTCGTCTTGAAAGCTACAGGATTATACGAGTGTTTGATTGTGCATAAACGTAGGATTCTTTCAAAGAGGTTTGAGTGGATGGGATGTTTCCTATGAAATCTAGTGCAAATGAATCCGATGGGATGTTTCCTACGAATCAAACAACCAAGATAGGAAAAATTCCTAAGGATTAGAATCCTCCAAAATTCCTTTGAGAATCCTTTGAATCAAAGAAGCCCTTAATCTATTCTTTGATTCATGGAACTGTGCATTGTAAAGCATAAATTAAAAACAAATAATGGCAATTCAACTAGAAAAAAGCTTGGGCAGTTATGATACGGAAGATTCTAGAACAAAGGAGAAGCACTTGTGTTTTGAGGTTTGTGCATTATTTAAAGAGAAGGGGCAAGAACGTGCGCTGTTGCACGCAGTGGCAGAGCCATGAAAAACAAATGAGCTAGGGGGCCAAGCATTGCTAATCCTTTACGAGGAGGGCCAATTCATCAACTTAAACCATTTTACCAGCAATTGTCTAATGATCAATTCATATTAGCCTTGATATATAGTGATGTTAGGGGGGCAGGGCCCTTGCTGCCCCTGTCTTCGCCACTCTGTGCGGGTCTGAGAGATGAAGCGGAAGGCATGGATGATGAGAGGGGGACGTCGGATATATAATTAATGTGGGTGTATTAGCTATGTAATCCTATATAGAGAGGTATAGATTGATCGATGTCGACGTGGGAAAGAGGGTGAGACCTCACAAGATATATAGATTGATCGGTTTGTGTGGAAAACTGTGAAAGACCTAGCTATATATACACACACATAGAGGAACATCGATCGTTGCGCATGCACGTGAGATATAAAGAATGCCCGATTTGATGGAGAGGGGGAGGTGTTTGTGTGCATGCATGGGAGACCGACCTGAAGAAATAGATTGCATGTGTGCGATGGATAATGCGGACTATAGTGTGTGTGTGTGTGCATGCATGCACGAGAGAAAGTTAGTGGTACAATTATAAAGAGAAGACGACTATGTGGGTGTAAAAGACTAGGTGAGGTCATAATCAATGTAAAGTTGAATTCAAATATTTGAATAAGAGATCATGATGTTTGAAACCCATGCATGCATGAATATAACTGAGATATGCGTGGTGTGGTTTGGAAACGAGCATGTTGTACTGTATACACATTGAACAAGGTCAGACTGATTTGAATTTGAGATACCGATGGCAGACATCGTTTGGCCACATTGCATCCGTGCATGGACACACTATTCTAATTGGAGATGATGGGTGGCTTTCGCATCACATATCTATATCTATACACCTATATATTATATTTTATATTTTTTTATATAGTGCTGATGACCCACAAGGATAGGGGATCTATCGTAGCTTTTCGATAAGTAAGAGTGTCGAACCCAACGAGGAGCAGAAGGAAATGATAAGTAGTTTTCAGTAAGGTATTTTCTGCAAGCACTGAAATTATCAGTAACAGATAGTTTTGTGATAAGGTTATTTGTAACGAGTAGCAAGTAATAAAAGTAAATAAGGTGCAGCAAGATGGCCTAATCATTTTTGTAGCAAAGGACAAGCCTGGACATACTATTATATGAAGGAAAGCGCTCCCGAGGACACATGGGAATTATCGTCAGGTTAGTTTTCATCATGTTCATATGATTCGCGTTCGGTACTTTGATAATTTGATATGTGGGTGGACCGGTGCTTGGGTACTGTCCTTACTTGGACAAGCATTCCACTTATGATTAATCCCCATTGCAAGCATCCGCAACTACAACAAAAGTATTAAGGTAAACCTAACCATAGCATGAAACATATGTATCCAAATCAGCCCCTTACGAAGCAACGCATAAACTAGGGTTTAAGCTTCTGTCACTCTAGCAACCCATCATCTAGTTATTACTTCCCAATGCCTCCCTCTAGGCCCAAACAATGGTGAAGTGTCATGTAGTCGATGTTCACATGACACCACTAGAGGGATGACAACATACATCTCATCAAAATATCGAACGAATACCAAATTCACATGACTACTTATAGCAAGACTTCTCCCATGTCCTCAGGAAGAAACATAACTACTCACAAAGCATATTCATGTTCATAATCAAAGGGGTATTAATATGCATAATGGATCTGAACATATGATCTTCCACCAAGTAAACCAACTAGCATCAATTACAAGGAGTAATCAACACTACTAGCAACCCACAGGTACCAATCCGAGGTTTGGATACAAAGATTGGATACAGGAGATGAACTAGGGTTTGATATGAGATGGTGCTGGTGAAGATGTGGATGGATATTGACCCCCTCCTGATGAGAGGATCGTTGGTGATGACGATGGTGATGATTTCCCCCTCCCGGAGGGAAGTTTCCCCGGCAGAACAGCTCTGCCGGAGCCTAGATTGGTTCCGCCAAGGATCCACCTCGTGGCGGCGGAGTTTCTTCCCAAAAGCTTGCTTGTTATTTTTTCTCGAACGAAAGACCTCATATAGCATAAGATGGGCATCGGAGGGCCACCAAGGAGCCCATGAGGCAGGGGGCGCGCCCAGGGGGTAGGGTGCGCCCCCACCCTCGTGGCCAGGGTGTGGGTCCCCTATGGAACTTCTTTCGCCCAATATTTTTTATATATTCTGGAAATAACTTCCATGAAATTTCAGGACTTTTGGAGCTGTGCAGAATAGGTCTCTAATATTTGCTCCTTTTCCAGCCCAGAATCCCAGCTGCCGGCATTCTCCCTCTTCATGTGAACCTTGTAAAATAAGAGAGAATATGCATAAGTATTGTGACATAATGTGTAATAACAGCCCATAATGCAATAAATATCGATATAAAAGCATGATGCAAAATAGACGTATCAACTCACCCAAGCTTAGACCTCACTTGTCCTCAAGTGAAAGCCGATATCGAAAAATATGTCCACATGTTTAGAGATAGAGGTGTCAATAAAAATGAAGTACGGACATGAGAACATCATGATCATTCTTAGCATAGCAACATATATATATATATTGTCATATGATCTCCTATGCTAAAGTAACAATTCAATCACAATTTCAAGTATGAATCATAAACTTCATTGAGAACCAACAAACTCTAATCTCAGTCATTGAGGCAATTGCAATTTATCATAACATAGGAAAGATTCAATATAAGAGCTTTTCAGCAAGTCCACATACTCAACCATGTTTTAGTCTTTCACAATTGCTAACACTCATGC
Organism: Triticum urartu; assembly: GCF_003073215.2. Taxonomy (NCBI): domain Eukaryota; kingdom Viridiplantae; phylum Streptophyta; class Magnoliopsida; order Poales; family Poaceae; genus Triticum; species Triticum urartu. The sequence continues at coordinate 479,452,764 of NC_053024.1, forward strand.
AATATTTATGGGTATGAAGTTTTAATCGGACACAGAGAAAGATAGGGGCTTATAATGTTGCCTCCCAACGTTTTACCTCAAGGGTAATGTCAACAATAATAGTTCATGGAAACTCACATCCAATTAGCTATATATATCAAGATCTTTCCAACACATTGTGCTTGCCAGAGGATAAAATATAAAAAGGAAAGGTGAATATCACCATGACTCTTTGCATGAAGTATAAGACAAGAATAAAAGATAGGCCCTTCGCAGAGGGAAGCAGAGGTTGTCATGCACTTTTATAGTTGGATGCACGAAATTTTAATGCAAAAGAACATCACTTTATATTGCCACTTGTGATATGGACCTTTATTATGCAGTCCGTCGCTTTTATTTCTTCCATATCACAAGATCATATAAAGCTTATTTTCTCCGAGTGCGGCGAATCTGCACCCGGGCTCAGCTGCACCTACGCTCGCGGAAAAAATCAAAACAAATACAAAATAAAATTCAAAAAATTCCAATTTTTTGTGTGGTAGATAATTAGATGCGTGAAGTTCACTGCAAAATTCAACTCGTTTGGACATTTGAGCAAGTCTATGCAAAAAAGACAAAATCGGGGTCTGTAAAATTTTTTACTGTTCACGAACTGTTTTGACCCGATTTGTCTTTTTTGCTGAGACCTACTCAGATATCCAAATGAGTTGAAATTTGGAGCAGACCTCACGCATCAAATTATCTACCACACAATTTTTTTGAATTTTTTTTGATTTTTTCTAGTATTTTCTTTGAATTTTTTGCTGACCGGGAGCAGCTGAGCCCGAGCTCCAGGATGAATTATCAATTTTTTCCACACTAATAAGTCATACATATTTAGAGAGCAATTTTTATTGCTTGCACCGATGACAACTTACTTGATTGATCTTACTCAATCCATAGGTAGATATGGTGGACTCTCATGGCAAAAACAGGTTTAGGGATATTTGGAAGCACAAGTAGTATCTCTACTTGGTGCAAAGAAATTGGCTAGCATGAGAGGGAAAGGCAAGCTCAACATGTTGGATGATCCATGACAATATAATTTATCTCAGATGTAAGAAAACATAACCCATTACCTTGTCTTCCTTGTCCAACATCAACTCTTTAGCATGTCATATTTTAATGAGTGCTCACAATCATAAAAGATGTCCAAGATAGTATATTTATTTGTGAACCTCTCTTTCTTTATTACTTCCTATTAATTGCAACGATGACCAAAACTATGTTTGTCAACTCTCCACAACTTTTATTCATCATACTCTTTATATATGAGCTCATTACTCTCCATAAGATCCATATGATCTCTTTATTTCTTTTTATTTCTTCTCTTTTATTTTATTCCCTCAAGATCATAGCAAAATAATCAAGCCCTTGAGTCAACACTAATCTTTATTATATATAGCTCACGGACTCGATTACATAAGAAGATCATAAATCAAAACTCACAACTAGATCATACTAAAACTTTATTCTACTAGATCAAGATATTATCAAAAGGATCGAACTAAGAAAAATGGTAAAGATAAAAGTGATGGTGATACGATACCGGGGCACTCCCCCAAGCTTGGAAGTTGCCAAGTGGAGTGCCCATACCCGATGTCATTATATCTCTTTTGCCGGTGAAGGAGATGGAGTTGTTGATGATGTAGGCTTGTCTTCCCTCTTCTAAGGCATAGGCTCACCATCATAGAAGGATGTTCGAGTCTCCGGAATCCTCAAATCTACAGCCAAACTCATCCTCTTGAATCTATATTCATACTCATAGTGTTGATTTTGCAGGTCATAGATCTAGGCTTGGAGACGCTCGATTTTCTCGTGAATCTTGAAGATGGCCTCCCCAATGTCCTTGGCGTCCAGCTTGTGGTTGTTGGTGAACTCCGTGATCATTATGTGATTGGAGTCGAGTCCACGCTCCACCACCTCCTGACACTTGAAAACTTGTTGTTCCATCGCCTCGAGCCTTGTCTCCACGCTTTCGGTCCTCCTCGGTCTCTCCACATCGCAGATGTGCAACAACCCCTCACGCATCTCAATGGTTTGAGGGTGTTGCAGCACTTCTGCGAGGTAGGGGTTGATGACCTTCTCGAAGAACTTGTCCTTGGGGCACTTGAAGACACCATGGCAATCTAGATCTGTCAGAAAACAACTCGAAACAAAGACATGATATATTTGCGTGATACAGTGGTCCAAACCTTCGGGAGAGTATATAATGAATTTTTACTGACAAAAAGGAGTATCGTGCAAGAAAATGGAGTCCGGAGAGCACACGAGGTGCCCACGAGGCAGGCGGGCGCGCCCAGGGGGTAGGGCACGCCCTCCACCCTCGTGGAAGCCTCGTGTCCTTTCCGGTCTACTTCTTATTTTCCGATTTTCTTAAATATTCCAAAACGGAGAAAAATTGCCATTAGGACTGTTTTAGAGTTGGTTTACTTACCATACCACGTACCTATTCCTTTTCAGGGTCTGAAACATTCTGGAAAGCGTCTCTTATGTATTCCTCCGGGGTTACGGTTTCAATAATATTAGTTTCAACATTTATGGGATTACCTGAGATATAATGTTTGATTCTTTGACCGTTCACCACCTTCGGATTTGTGCCTTCGAAGTTGTTGATTTGTATGGCACCAGAACGATAGAGCTCCTCGATAACGTAAGGACCTTCCCATTTAGAGAGAAGCTTGCCTGCGAAAACTCTTAAACGAGAGTTGTATAGCAATACATAATCACCTATATTAAACTCACGCTTTTGTATCCTTTCGTCATTCCATCTTTTAACCTTTTCTTTAAATAGTTTGGCATTCTCATAGGCCTGGGTTCTCCATTCATCAAGTGAGCTAATTTCAAATAACCTCTTCTCACCGGCAAGTTTAAAGTCATAGTTGAGCTCTTTAATAGCCCAATATGCCTTATGTTCTAATTCAAGAGGTAAGTGACATGCTTTACCATAAACCATTTTATATGGAAACATACCCATAGGATTTTTATATGCAGTTCTATAAGCCCATAATGCATCATCAAGTTTCTTGGACCAAGTCTTTCTAGATCTATTAATGGTCTTTTGCAAAATTAATTTAAGCTCGCTATTGCTATGTTCCACTTGACCACTAGACTATGGGTGATAAGGAGATGCAATTCTATGATTAACATCATACTTGGCAAGCATTTTACGAAAGGCACCATGAATAAAATGTGAACCACTATCAGTCATTAAGTATCTAGGGACTCCAAACCTTGGAAAAATAACTTCTTTAAGCATCTTAATAGAGGTGTTATGATCAACACTACTAGTTGGAATAGCTTCTACCCACTTAGTAACGTAATCAACAGCAACTAAAATATGTGTATAGCCATTAGAGGAAGGAAAATGTCCCATATAATCAAAGCCCCAAACATCAAATGGTTCAATAACAAGTGAATAATTCAGAGGCATTTCTTGACGTCTACTAATATTACCGATTCTTTGACATTCATCACAAGATAAGACAAACTTACGGGCATCCTTGAAGAGAGTAGGCCAATAAAAACCGGATTGCAATACCTTATGTGCAGTTCTATCTCCAGCGTGGTGCCCTCCATAAGCCTCAGAGTGACACTTGCATAGGATCTGTTCTTGTTCATGCTCAGGTACACAACGTCTAATAATACCATCTACTCCTTCTTTATAAAGATGTTGGTCATCCCAAAAGTAATGTCTCAAATCATAGAAAACCTTTTTCTTTTGCTGGTATGTGAAACTGGGTGGTATGAATTTAGCAACAATGTAATTAGCATAATCTGCATACCATGGAGCAGTACGAGAAGCATTTATGATAGCTAATTGTTCATCAGGAAAGCTATCATCAATAGGTAGTGGGTCATCAAGAACATTCTCTAACCCAGACAAGTTGTCTGCAACGGGGTTCTCAGCTCCCTTTCTGTCAATAATATGCAAACCAAATTCTTGTAGCAAGAGAACCCATCTAATAAGTTTAGGTTTGGCATCTTTCTTTTCCATAAGGTATTTAATAGCAGCATGATCAGTGTGAATAGTTACTTTAGAATCAACAATATAAGTTCTGAACTTATCACAAGCAAAAACAACTGCTAAAAATTCTTTTTCGGTAGTAGCATAATTTCTCTGGGCACTATCTAGAGTTTTACTAGCATATTGGATAACATTCAGCTTCTTATCAACTCTTTATCCTAGAACAACACCTACAACATAATCGCTAGCATCACACATAATTTCAAAGGGTAAATTCCAATTAGGTGGCTGAACAATAGGTGCAGAAATCAAAGCTTTCTTAAGTATTTCAAATGCTTATACACAATCATCACCAAAGACAAAAGGAATATCTTTTTGTAGTAGGTTAGTCAGAGGCCGAGAAATTTTTGAGAAGTCCTTATAAAAACCGGCATGACCAAGGAAACTTCTTATACCTTTGATGTCCTTGGGACACGACATCTTTTCAATAGCATCAACTTTAGCTTTATCAACTTCAATACCTCTTTCAGAAATTTTATGCCCCAATACAATACCTACATTAACCATAAAGTGGCACTTCTCCCAGTTCAAGACAAGATTAGTTTCTTCACATCTCTGCAAAACTCGATCAAGGTTGCTCAAGCAATCATCAAAAGAGGATCCATAAACGGACAAATCATCCATGAAAACCTCACAAATCTTTTCACAAAAGTCAGAGAATATAGCCATCATGCATCTTTGAAAGGTAGCGGGTGCATTACATAAACCAAAAGGCATACATCTACAAGCAAAAGTACCGAAAGGGCAAGTAAAAGTGGTCTTTGCTTGATCGTCAGCTGACACAGGTATTTGAGAGAAGCCAGAGTAACCATCTAGAAAGCAAAAATGTGTATGTTTGGATAATCTTTCTAGCATTTGATCAATGAAAGGCAAAGGGTAATGATCTTTTTTAGTAGCTTTATTTAATTTGCGAAAATCAATTACCATCCTATAACCTGTAATAATTCTTTGTGGAATCAATTCATCTTTATCATTAGGAACGCCAGTAATACCTCCCTTCTTAGGGACACAATGGACAGGACTTACCCACTGACTATCAGCAACGTGATAAATTATACCTGCCTCCACAAGTTTTAATATTTCCTTTCTTACCACTTCTTTCATCTTAGGATTTAGCCGTCGTTGGTGATCAATAACTGGGTTGGCATCTTTCTCCAAATTTATTTTGTGTTGACATAGAGTGGGACTAATGCCCTTAAAATCATCAAGAGTATATCCAATAGTAGCACGGTGCTTCTTCAGAGTTTTCAATAATCTCTCTTCTTCATGCTTTGAAATGTTAGCACTAATAATAACAGGATATATCTTCTTTTCACCAAGATAAGCATATTTAAGAGTATCAGGCAATGGTTTAAGCTCAAACACGGGATCACCCTTGGGTGGAGGAGGATCCCCTAGGATTTCAACAGGCAAGTTGTGTTTCAGAATAGGTCCCTGTTTAAAGAATACTTCATCTATTTCCCTTCTTTCATTCATAAACATATTATTTTCATGGTCTAGCAAATATTGTTCTAAAGGATCAGTAGGAGGCACGACAATAGAAGCAAGATCAATAATTTCATCTTTACTAGGCAATTCTTTATCATGGGGTTGTCTACGAAATTTAGCAAAATTAAACTCATGACATATCCCCTAAACCAACAGAAATAATATCCTTATTGCAGTCTATCTTAGCATTAACAGTATTCAAGAAGGGTCTACCAAATATAATGGGACAAAAGTCATCTTCTGGGGAACCGAGAACAAGAAAATCAGCAGGGTATTTAACTTTCCCACATAGGACTTCAACATCTCTAACAATCCCAATCGGTGAAATAGTATCTCTATTGGCAAGTTTAATGGTAACATCGATATCTTCTATCTTAGTGGGTGCAATATCATGCATAATTTCTTCATATAAGGAATGAGTTATTGCACTTGCACTAGCACCCATATCACATAAGCCATGATAGCAATGATCTCCTATTTTAACAGAAATAACAGGCATGCCCACAACAGGTCTATGTTTATTTTTAGCATCAGGTCTAGCTATTCTAGCAGCTTCATTGGAGAAGTAAATAACATGCCCATCAATATTATCGACCAATAGATCTTTAACCATAGCAATCTTAGGTTCAACTTTAATTTGCTCAGGGGGTTTAGGTGTCTTAATATTACTCTTGTTAACCACAGTTGAAGCTTTAGCATGATTCATTATTCTAACAGGGAAAGGTGGTTTCTCAATATAAGCAGCAGGAACAACATGATCATCATAAGTGATAGTATTTTCTTCAACTTTAATAGGTGCAACTACTTTTACTTCAATTGGAGGATTATATTTAAACCACTTCTCCTTAGGGAGATCAACATGAGTAGTAAAGGATTCACAGAAAGAAGCTACTATCTCAGAGTCAAGTCCATATTTAGTGCTAAATTCACGAAAAGCATCGGTATCCATAAAAGATTTAACACAATCAAACTTAGGTGTTATACCTGACTCCTTACCTTCGTCGAGGTCCCAATCTTCAGAGTTGCATTTAATTCTTTCCAATAAATCCCATTTGAATTCAATACTCTTCATCATAAAAGATCTAGTACAAGAAGTATCGAGCATGGAGCGATTACTGAGAGAAAGCTGAGCATAAATTTTTTGAATAATCATTTTTCTTGAGAGCTCGTGATTGGGGCATGAATATAACATCGACTTAAGCCTCCCCTAAGCTTGAGCGATGCTTTCTCCTTCGCGAGGCCAAAAATTATATATATATAATTATGATCACGATGAACAAGATGCATAGGATAAAACTTCTGATGAAATTCCAATTTCAATCGCTTGTAGTCCCATGATCCCATATCATCACATAGCCTGGAAGGCCTTCTTCTTGATAACATCATCGGGCATACCTGGAAGCTTAAATAATCCACAAACTTCATCCACATAGATTAAGTGTAAATTGGGATGCAATGTTGCATCTCCTGCAAAAGGATTAGCTAGCAGTTTCTCTATCATACCCGAAGGAATTTCAAAGTAAACATTTTCAGTAGGTTCAGTAGGTTGAGGAGCAACTCTTTGCTCTACTGGTCGGGGTGAAGATACCCCGAACAAGCCCCTTAAAGGATTATGTTCCATAGTAACAAGTGACAGTAAATTTCAGCACACTATATAAATTTTTCCTTACCAAATTCCACCTACCAAAGGCACTTCACTCCCCGGCAACGGCGCCAGAAAAGAGTCTTGATGAACCACAAGTGTAGGGGATCTATCGTAGATTTTCGATAAGTAAGAGTGTCGAACCCAACGAGGAGCAGAAGGAAATGGTAAGCAGTTTTCAGTAAGGTATTCTCTGCAAGCACTGAAATTATCGGTAACGGATAGTTTTTTGATAAGGTAATTTGTAACGAGTAGCAAGTAATAAAAGTAAATAAGGTGCAGCAAGATGGCCCAATCCTTTTTGTAGCAAAGGACAAGCCTGGACAAACTATTATATGAAGGAAAGCGTTCCCGAGGACACATGGGAATTATCATCAAGCTAGTTTTCATCATGTTCATATGATTCACGTTCGGTACTTTGATAATTTGATATGTGGGTGGACCGGTGCTCGGGTACTGTCCTTACTTGGACAAGCATTCCACTTATGATTAACCCCCATTGCAAGCACCCACAACTACAACAGAAGTATTAAGGTAAACCTAACCATAGCATGAAACATATGGATCCAAATCAGCCCCTTTCGAAGCAACGCATAAACTAGGGTTTAAGCTTCTGTCACTCTAGCAACCCATCATCTACTTATTACTTCCCAATGCCTCCCTCTAGGCCCAAACAATGGTGAAGTGTCATGTAGTCGAGGTTCACATGACACCACTAGAGGGATGACAACATACATCTCATCAAAATATTGAACGAATACAAAAAATTCACATGACTACTTATAGCAAGACTTCTCCCATGTCCTGAGGAACAAATGTAGCTACTCAAAAAGCATATTCATGTTCATAATCAAAGGGGTATTAATATGCATAATGGATCTGAACATATGATCTTCCACCAAGTAAACCAAGTAGCATCAACTACAAGGAGTAATCAACACTACTAGCAACCCAGATGTACCAATCTGAGGTTTGGATATAAAGATTGGATACAAGAGATGAACTAGGGTTTGAGATGAGATGGTGCTGGTGAAGATGTTGATGGATATTGACCCCTTTCTGATGAGAGGATCATTGGTGATGACGATGGTGATGATTTCCCCCTCCCGGAGGGAAGTTTCCCCAGCAGAACAGCTCTGCCGGAGCCCTAGATTGGTTCTGCCAAGGTTTCGCCTCGTGGTAGTGGAGTTTCTTCCCAAAAGCTTGCTTGTTATTTTTTCTCGCACGAAAGACCTCATATAGCAGAAGATGGGCATCGGAGGGCCACCAGGGAGCCCACGAGGCAAGGGGCGCACCCAGGGAGTAGGGTGCGCCCCCACCCTCGTGGCCAGGGTGTGGTCCCCCTTTGGAACTTCTTTCACCCAATATTTTTTATATATTCTAGAAATAACTTCCATGAAGTTTCAGGACTTTTGGAGCTGTGCTGAATATGTCTCCAATATTTGCTCCTTTTCCAGCCCAGAATCCCAACTGCCGGCATTCTCCCTCTTCATGTGAACCTTGTAAAATAAGAGAGAATAGGCATAAGTATTGTGACATAATGTGTAATAACAGCCCATAATGCAATAAATATCGATATAAAATCATGATGCAAAATGGACGTATCAAGTGTGCGGATAACTTTAACTTTTAAAGATGGTCGTTGGATGAAGCCAATCCGATGGTGCAAAGATGGCAAATTTGAGCACTACTGGCCATTGGATATCATTTAGATTCCACCAGATTTTGCCACATGTACAATCTAGAAGACTCCATGGTTGAACTTAAGCATAATGCACAAACCTCAAAACACAAGCACTTCTTATTTGTTCTAGAATCTTACGTATCAGAATTGCTCAAATGTTTTTCTACATGGTTTGCCATTATTTGTTTTTACTTTATGCTTTACAACACAATTCCATAAATCTTAAAATAGATTAGCTTTCTTATAAAAACTAGATGACTTCGAATGAAATGAACTATAAGAATCAAACGAACATCTACATCATGCATATATGACTCAAAGCTTACAAGCTATAATGTGGTATTTATTCATAATCTGGTTGCCAAATCTCATGCGTGCAATGCACGTGTACCTTACTAGTCTAAATGGTGTTTGTGTGTGTGTGTTGTGCGTGTTAAACACATTGTACGTAGTATCATACATGGTTTAGATTCCGAACATCTAGCTAGAGCATACATGTACTATGATTTGAATTCAACATAAAATGGATACATATATTTGAATTTGAGATTGTATGTACATGTAGTTCGTATTTATATAGGAATTTACTTCTCCTATATTCATGTCATGTGTTGTGAAGATAATATTTAGATGGTTGTATAACTAACCCGAGTACAATCCCATTCAAACAGGGAAAATGTACTTAAATTTAGTCCATAGGCTAGACAAGACACATTGTTTTTTTATTGTTGAGGGAAGTGCAAATTGTTTTGGTACTGTACACGTTATGTTTGTTGTCCCGATTTTTTAGTTTTTGTTGTTGTTTTGAATGCATTTCTAGTAATATAGTAACACGGGACATGGCTCTCTCTAGTGATGAGGTGCGAATTGTCTTTTTTTGGTACATGTTAAACTTGTTCTCCCGAAATTTCAAGCCGCGCCTTGTTATGCTGAAATTTCAAGCTAGCATCTCTGTCTATCGTGTTGCGAGACTCCCGCCTCTTCAACCCGCACCTTGTTACCCCAAAATATTTAAGATATATCTTTGTCTCATTGTGCTCCAAAAACTCCATCCATCTCAACCCGCGCCTTGTTATCCGAAAATTACAACGCGCGTGGAAACTCCCACCTCCTGCGAAATCCCGACACGCGAAATGCCCGTGATACCCTTGAACCGAAAGAACCGCCTAGCTCAAATCAGTGGGGGTACTTTCATAACTTACCCCACATTTCGAACAAGCGCGTTCCTAAGCCATGGTTCCCCACTCCCATCCCATCCGCCCACCCATTCGTACAACGAGGCCGCGAAAACCCGCGAAGCCCCACACTCTCCTCTGTCCGCTGATACATCTCCAACGTATCTACTTTTCCAAACACATTTGCCCTTGTTTTGGACTCTAACTTGCATGATTTGAATGGAACTAACCCGGACTGACGCTATTTTTAGCGGAATTGCCATGGTGTTATTTTTGTGCAGAAATAAAAGTTCTCGAAATGACCTGAAAATTCACGAAGACACACTTTGGAATTTATAAAAATACTGGCAAAAGAATCAGCATAAGGGGGCCCACACCCTATCCACAAGGGTGCAGAGTGTCCCCCCCACTGGGGCGTGCCCCATGCCTCGTGGGCCCCCTGAGGCTCCACCGACGTCAACTCAAACACTATAAATTCACGTTTGGGGAGAAAAAAATCAGAGAGAAGGATTCATCATGTTTTACGACACGGAGCCACTGCCAAGCCCTAATCTTTATCGGGAGGGCTGATCTGGAGTCCGTTCGGGCCTCCAGAGTGGGGAATCCGTCGCCATTATCATCATCAACCTTCCTCCATCACCAATTTCATGATGCTCACCGCCGTGCATGAGTAATTCCATCATAGGCTTGTTGGATGGTGATGGGTTGGATGAGATTTATCATGCAATCGAGTTAGTTTTGTTAGGGTTTGATCCCTAGTATCCATTATGTTCTAAGATTGATGTTGCTATGACTTTGTTATGCTTAATGCTTGTCACCAGGGCCCAAGTGCCATGATTTCAGATCTGAACCTATTATGTTTTCATGAATATATGTGAGTTCTTGATCCTATCTTGAATGTCAATAGTCACCTACTATGTGTTATGATCCGGTAACCCTGAAGTGACAATAATCGGGACCACTCCCGGTGATGATCGTAGTTTGAGGAGTTCATTTATTCACTAAGTGTTAATGCTTTGGTCCGGTACTCTATTAAAAGGAGGCCTTAATATCCCTTAGTTTCCAATAGGACCCCGCTGCCACAGGAGGGTAGGACAAAAGATGTCATGCAAGTTCTTTTCCATAAGCACGTATAACTATATTCGGAATACATGCCTACATTACATTGATGAACTGGAGCTAGTTCTGTGTCACCCTATGTTATAACTGTTGCATGAGGAATCGCATTCGACATAATTATCCATCATTGATCCATAGCCTACGAGCTTTTCACATATTGATCTTTGCTTAGTTACTTTTCTGTTGCCACTATTACAATTGCTACGAAACTGCTACTGTTACTTTTGCCATCGTTACCGTTACCTCCATACTACTTTGTTACTAAATACTTTGCTGCAGATATTAAGTCTTTCAGGTGCGGTTGAATTGACAACTCAACTGTTAATACTTGAGAATATTGTTTGGCTCCCCTTGTGTCGAATCAATAAATTTGGGTTGAATACTCTACCCTCGAAAACTGTTGCGATCCCCTATACTTGTGGGTTATCAAGACTATTTTCTGGCGCCATTGTCGGGGAGCATAGCTCTATTCTCTGAGTCACTTGGGATTTATATCTGTTGATCACTATGAGGAACTTGAAAGATGAAAGAACCAAGATTTTTCCCTCAACTACGAGGGGAGGTAAGGAACTGCCATCTAACTCTGCACTTGATTCACCTTCTGTTTTGAGTAAACTTGCGACACCTACTCCTGCTATTGATTCTGATATGTTGCATGTTATTGATGATGCCACTTCTGCTATGCATTATGCTTATGATGAAACTACTTCTATGCTTGATAATACTGTGCCATTAGGTAAATTTCTTGATGAACAACTTGCTAGGGTTAGAGAGAATGAAATTATTGAAACTGATAATATTGATGGAAGTGATGATGAAGATTCTCCCCCTAGATATGAATTGCCTGATGTGCCTGAGGGTTATGTTATGGATGAAGAAACTACTAGCTAAGCTGAAAGATAGATATGATCTTAAGAAACTGTTAGCTAAGCTGAAAGAAAAGTCTTTTAATGCTAGACTGAAATATGACCCTGCTTTTGCTACTTCGCCTATCTGTATTTCTGATAAGGATTATGATTTCTCTATCGATCCTGAGTTAATTACTTTGGTTGAATCTGGTCCTTTTTATGGCTATGAATGTGAAACTGTTGTGGCACATCTTACTAAATTGAATGATATAGCCACCCTATTCACTCATGAGGAAAAAATTCGTTACTACTATATCCTTAAGTTATTTCCATTCTCATTAAAGGGTGATGCTAAAACATGGTTTAATTCTCTTGCTCCTGGTTGTGTGCATAGTCCCCAGGATATGATTTATTACTTCTCTACTAAATATTTCCCCGCTCATAAGAAACAAGATGCCTTAAGGAAAATATATAATTTTGTGCAAATTGAAGAAGAGAATCTCCCACAAGTTTGGGGGAGGCTTCTCCGATTACTAAATGCTTTGCCTGATCATCCTCTCAAGAAAAATGAAATACTTGATATCTTTTATAATGGACTAACCGATGCTTCCGGAGACCACCTGGATAGTTGTGTTGTTTGTGTTTTCAGGGAAAGAACTATTGAGTAAGCTGAATTGCTATTGAATAATATGTTGAGTAATGATAATGATTGGACACTTCCTGAACCAACTCATAAGCCAACTCCGAAGAAAAGGGGTATTCTATTTCTTAGCCCCGAAGATATGCAAGAGGCAAAGAAATCTATGAAAGAAAAGGGTATTATAGCTGAAGATGTTAAGAATTTACCACCTATTGAAGAAATACATGGTCTTGATAACCCGACACAGGTAGTAAAGGTAAATTCTCTCTATAGATTTGATGAAGGTGATATTCCTTGTAATAAGTTTGCTAGCCAATGCTTGGATGAGTTTGATAATTTCATTGTTAAACAAGAAAACTTCAATGCTTATGTTGGTAGACAGTTGAAACGTAATGCTTATATGGTTGAACACTTGAGTGATTATATGTCTAGAGTTAAAGGTGACCTTAAACTTATTAGTAAACATGCTTCTATGGTTACCACTCAAGTAGAACAAGTGCTCAAAGCACAGGATGATTGTGACGCCCCCGATTCAATCGTACACTAATCATACACGCAAACGTGTACGATCAAGATCAGGGACTCACGGGAAGATATCACAACACAACTCTACAAATAAAATAAGTCATACAAGCATCATATTACAAGCCAGGGGCCTCGAGGGCTCGAATACAAGAGCTCGATCATAGAAGAGTCAGCGGAAGCAACAATATCTGAGTACAGACATAAGTTAAACAAGGTTGCCTTAAGAAGGCTAGCACAAACTGGGATACGGATCGAAAGAGGCGCAGGCCTCCTGCCTGGGATCCTCCTAACTACTCCTGGTCGTCGTCAGCGGGCATCACGTAGTAGTAGGCACCTCCGGTGTAGTAGGAGTCGTCGTCGACGGTGGCGTCTGGCTCCTGGGCTCCAACATCTGGTTGCGACAACCAGGAAGAAAGGAAAGGGGGGAAAAGGGGGAGAAAGCAACCGTGAGTACTCATCCAAAGTACTCGCAAGCAAGGAGCTACACTACATATGTATGCATTGGTATCAACTGGAATAAGGCTATTATATGTGGGCTGGACTGCAGAAAGCCGGAATAAGAGGGGGATAGCTAGTCCTTTCGAAGACTACGCTTCTGGCAGCCTCCGTCTTGCAGCATGTAGAGAGAGAGTAGACTGAAGTCCTCAAGCAGCATCGCATAGCATAATCCTAACCGATGATCCTCCCCTCGTCGCCCTGTGAGAGAGCGATCACCGGTTGTATCTGGCACTTGGAAGGGTGTGTTTTATTAAGTATCCGGTTCTAGTTGTCATAAGGTCAAGGTACAACTCCAAGTCGTCCTGTTACCGAAGATCACGGCTATTCGAATAGATTAACTTCCCTGCAGGGGTGCACCACATTCCCCAACACGCTCGATCCCATTTGGCCGGACACACTTTCCTGGGTCATGCCCGGCCTCGGAAGATCAACACGTCGCAGCCCCACCTAGGCACAACAGAGAGGTTAGCACGCCGGTCTAAACCTATGCGCACAGGGGTCTGGGCCCATCGCCCTTAGCACACCTGCACGTTGCGTGCGGCCGGAAAGCAGACCCTAGCCTAGTGGCGTTCCAGTCCAATCCAGCGCGCGCCGCTCCGTCGCTGACGTCAAGAAGGCTTCGGCTGATACCACGACGCCGGGATACCCATAACTACTCCCGCGTAGATGGTTAGTGCGTATAGACCAAATGGCCAGACTCAGATCAAATACCCAGATCTCGTTAAGCGTGTTAAGTATCCGCGAACGTCGACCAGGGCCAGGCCCACCTCTCTCCTAGGTGGTCGGAACCTGCCCTGCCGCTCCGCCTCAAAACTCCACTCGCGGGTGCTCCTCAAGCCGACCCGTCTTTAGTCACCACATGTATCATGTATAAAGCATATAGTATATACCCGTGATCAACTCCCGAGTGATCACGGCCCGATAGTATAGCATGGCAGACGGACAAGGATGTAGGGCCACTGATGAAAATACTAGCATCCTATACTAAGCATTAGGATTGCAGGTAAAGGTAACAACAGTAGTAGCAAGGACAGGCTATGCATCAATATAGGATTAACGGGAAGCAGTAACATGCTACACTACTCTAATGCAAGCAGTATAGAGAAGAGTAGGCGATATCTGGTGATCAAAGGGGGGGGGGGCTTGCCTGGTTGCTCTGGCAAGAGAGAGGGATCGTCAACTCCGTAGTCGTACTGGGTAGCAGCGGCGTCGGTCCCGGTGTCTAGCGAGAGAAGAGGGGGGAGAAACAATAAATATTTAAGCGAACAGATGCATAGCGATGCATGACATGACAAGTATCGGTGCTAGGGGTGCCCTATCGCGGTATGAGGTGATACCGGTGAAGGGGGGAAAACATCCGGGAAAGTATCCCCGGTGTTTCGCGTTTTCGGACAGATGAAACAGAGGGGGAAAGTTGCGTGTTCGCTATGCTAGCGATGCGTGGCGGATAAACGGGCTGCGTATTCAAATTCGTCTCGTCGTTTTGAGCAACTTTCATGTACAAAGTTTTTCCATCTAAGCTACGGTTTATTTTATATTAATTTTAAAAGATTTAATCATTTTTAGAATTTATTTAATTATTTAACTCTAACATTATCCAGAATAGTGTATGCTGACGTCAGCATGACGTCAGCAGTCAACGTTGACCGTTGACCTGGTCAACCTACTGTGTGGGTCCAGTGGGACCCACCTGTCATTCACTGTTTAGTTAATAATCAGTAGTTCACTAGGTTAATTAGTCATTAGGTTAATTATACTTAATTAGTTAAATTAATCATAGTTAATTAAATTAATTATTTAATTAATTAATTTTAATATTAATATTATTAATATATATATTTTTTTTATCTCTTTTTTTTAACAGAAACGTTCTGTGGGGGCTAGGCCCCACACGTCATTGGCCTAGGGGGGCCTTGCGGGCGTTGGGTGCAGGCCGCGGGCGCCACCCGTTAACGGGCGAACTCGGGCGGCCGCTGCAGGCGCGCGGGCCAGCACCGGCGAGGCGGGCTGGGCGCCGGCTGCAGGCGAGAGGGGAGGCGGGCCACGGCAGGGCGTGGCCGGCGGCGCTGCAGCGTCCACGGCGCCGGACCGGGAAGGCGCGGGCGTCGGCGCCCGATGCGGCCAGCGAGAGGGGAGGAAGAAGGGGGGTGGCGCGTGGCTCGTGGCCGCGGCCAGAGCAGCGACGCGACGGGCCGTGAGGAGGCCGGAGTGGCGCCGGGCAGGGGACGGTGACAAACGCGGCGGAGGCTGCGAGGGGAGCGGTGGCCGGAGTTACGGGTGGTGGGGAGGACATGCAGGAGCTCGTATCCGAGCTCGGGAAGGCACAGGGGGGGTGGCGGAGCTCACAGCGATGCTGTAGGGACGGACAGCGGGCTCGGGGTGGTCCGACGAGGTAGATCGACGACGGGGGCGAGGTGGCAGCGACGGCGAATGGCGTCGGGTCGACGACGAGGCGAGGCGGCGGCTTCAGCTGGGCGCCGCGCGAGGGAGAGGAGGGGCGAGGAGTCCGGGAGGGGCGGCGCCGACGACGGCTTGCATCGGGCGCAGGGGTGAGGCGGCGGGGCCGAGGCGCCGTCTCCCTCCATCTAGATCGGGGAGGGGCGAGGGAGACGCGCGGGGGAGGTTGAGGCGGAGGGCGGCGAATGGCGAGGCGGAGATGAGGAGGGCGGCAGCAGGGCGGCGCCGGCGACGGGCGCCGTCGTCGAGGTCGCGGGCGGGGCGGGATCGGGGCGATCCCGATTCAGATCGAGGAGGAGCGGGCGGCGTGGGGATCGAGCGAGTGGGGGGACGGGGGTGGTTAGGGTTCGGTCGACGGGGGGTTAAGGGGAGTGGGGTGGGCCGGCCTGGTGGCCCTATGGCCTGCTGGGCCATGGTCCAGCGGGGGGGGATCTTCTATTTTTTTTTGTTTAACTGTTTATAACATTTTTCTTTTACGGTTTTAATTCATACTATTTTTGTTTTATGAAATATAATTCTAGCACCTAAATTAGTGGTAGTAATTATATTACTGCCACAATTATCCTTTTATTTATTAAAAGTAGTTTTCAATAATTTAATCATTTAAGTGATGATTAAATAAATAATTTAGCTATTGTTTCTATCATTTAGTGCATCTAAGCATTTTATAAAATTTTGGGTTCACCACCCTGATCATATATGATTTATTTGCTACACTTTGAACATTTTAGATTTGACTTTAGAAAACTTTTATCGTTTAACTTTATTTTAAGTTAGAATTCGAAAGGGACGTGATACACTGCAAGATTAAAAATAGTAACCATGGTGACGTGGCATCATTATCGTGAGATTACTGTAGCCTAATTATCCGGACGTCACAATGATTTGCTCAATGAATTGAATAATAAGGAAAATGAAAATGCTGTTAGAGTTGTGACTAGAGGTGGTAAAATGACCCAGGAACCTTTGTATCCCGAGGGCCACCCTAAGAGAGTTGAGCAAGATTCTCAATGAACTAATGTTGATGCACCTAGTCGTTCTAAGAAGAAGAAAAATAAAAATGATAGGACTTTGCATGCTTCTAGTGAACCTGTTGTTGACACACCTGAGAATCCCAATGATATTTCTATTTCTGATGCTGAAACACAATCTGGTAATGAACATAAACCTAGTGATAATGTTAATGAGGATGTTCATGATGATGCTCAACCTAGCAATAACAATGATGTAGAGATTGAACCTACTGTTGATCTTGATAACCCACAATCAAACAATCAACATTGTGATAAGAGAGACTTCGTTGCTAGGAAGCACGGTAAGGAAAGAGAACAATGGGTTCAGAAACCCATGCCTTTTCCTCCTAAAACATCCAAGAAAAAGGATGATGAGGATTTTGAGCGCTTTGCTGAAATGATTAGACCTATCTTTTTACGTATGCGTTTGACTGATATGCTTAAAATGAATTCTTATGCTAAGTATATGAAAGATATTGTTACAAATAAAAGAAAGATACCGGAAGCTGAAATTTCCACCATGCTTGCCAATTATACTTTTAAAGGTGGAATACCTAAGAAACTAGGAGATCCCGGAGTACGAACTATACCATTCTCCATTAAAAGAAACTATGTTAAAACTACTTTATGTGATCTTGGAGCCGGTGTTAGTGTTATGCCTCTCTCTTTATATCATAGACTTGATTTGAATAAGTTGACACCTATTGAAATATCTTTGCAAATGGCTAATAAATCAGCTGCTATACCTATCGGTATTTGTGAGGATGTGCCTGTTGTGGTTGCCAACGTTACTATTTTAACGGACTTTGTTATTCTTGATATTCCCGAGGACGATAGTATGTCTATTATTCTTGGTAGACCCTTTTTGAATACCGCAAGGGCTGTTATTGATTGCAACAATGGTAATGTCACTTTTCATGTTAACGGTGATGAGCATATGGTACACTTTCCGAGGAAACAACCTCAAGTCCATAGTATCAATTCTATTGGAAAAATTTCAACGATCACTATTGGAGGTTTTGAATTCCCTCTCCCTACCGTCAAGAAGAAATATGATATTCTTATTGTTGGGGACATACACATCCCTGTTGAGGTAACCTAGTGTTATTCGAAAATTCTCCGGTTTCATGTTATTCGGAAAGAGTTTGTTAACTAGACTTGATCAACCTTGTTAGTGGATTCCTTTTGATGAGCATGAGATGGATGAAGTTAGAAAGCACAACTCTCTATACCCTCCTTTCACTTTATGTTACTTAGATTAAATAAAGCAAAAATAGTATTTTCCGTCTGTTTTCTGAATTATCCATGCAATAAAAATACCCTGAAAATAGAAGTTCTCCAAATGTTCTGAAAATGATATATGATTTTTTGTACAATATTTTAGAATTACTGGCACTGAGAACACACTAGGGGCCCCCACCACTTGGCCACGAGGGTGCAATGCGCGCCCCCCTGGGGCGCGCCCCCTGCCTCATGGATCCCACGTGGACCCCCTCCACTTATTACAGCACCCACACACTTCATCTTCCTCCAGAAAAAATCATCCCGTAGCTCAAACTCGTGTTCTAGATCATCTTGCTGCCATTTTCGATCTCCTTGCTCAAAGCTCCATTCACAAAACTGCTTTGGGGGATTGTTCTTTGGTATGTGACTCCTCCAATGGTCCAATTAGTTTTTGTTCTAGTGCTTTATTTATTGCAAATTTTTGCTGCTTAGGTGACCCTGCTCTTGAGCTTGCATGTCAAATTTTTGTGGTCAAAAGTAGTTTTAATGCATGATATAGCCTCTAGGCACTTGTAGGAGTAGTTGCTATCAATCTTGTTGAGTTTGGTTCACTTTTATTTTGAGTCACTAAAAATTTCAGAAATTTTTCAGAGAAAGAAAATGTTTAGGAAAATGTACCAAGGTGGTTCCTCAAGGAAGCAAGAACCAAGGCTCGCGATACGTGAGCCGGATGATGAACCACCAAGGGAAGCTCAAGTGCGGCCTTGTGAATGGCCGTCAGAGGAGTTTATGGTCCAGGCAGGCATCAAGGATGAATTTGACGCGTATATGTGTAATGCTGATCTTGAGGACTTCGTGTCAGATAAGTGCCGGCAATACCACTACCCAACTGATTCCTTTGCGAGGAGGTTTAAATTTACATCATCATGCAATTCTCACACTGTTTTATTTGATCTTTATGATAAATCATATACCATGGACCTAGATGATTTTAATACTGCTTGTAAATTCCCGCACTGGGGCAATGTTAGTGAACCTCACAAATCTGAATATAAAGACTTTCTTGCTAGTATCACTGTGGGGGAATCTAGGGAAATCACACAAGCTACCATAGGGAGCATTCGTTTCCCTTCCACATTATTTTTCTCTCTTTATTGGTAGATGCATTAACGATAAGAATGAGGCTTGTCACATGTGTGTTCCAGATCTTAGTGTCCTCAAAAGTGCGGTATTAGGTGATAAACAATATAACTTGGGGGCCATTATTGCACGAAGGTTGCATCTTAACAGTATAAGTGGAGATTTGTTTGGTGGAATTTATGCAACTCGTGTAGCTAATTATCTTAATGTTCCTATACATGGAAATGATATAGAGCTACCTCCTGCTTACCTAGATTATAATGCTATGGTTCGCCATCAGTTTCTTGAGAGGAACGAACAGTTCCTCCAGTATCGACTAATCTTCGACACACAACGCACTGTCCATGTTGCCCTTCCTGCCCCTACTTTCTTTAACTTTCAGGTAAAAAGGAGATATGTTATAACCAGGGAGGAGGCGAACGAGTACGAGAGGAGGACGGAGGCAGCTCTCCTCCAAGCTGTAGCTCTTCAGGCAATAACTGCTGCATCTTAGTACGACCCCAGCTACAACTTTGGATATCCAACAGGCCAGCAGTGGCCATAGACCAACTTAGGCAAAAAGCCTAAGCTTGGGGGAGTACGTATTTCTCACCGACATTACATTCATGTTCACACACTCATGCCAGTTGTCAGTGCTCATACTTTTTCATTGTACTATCCATGCTAGTTTATTTTCTTTTCTTAGCCTTCTTTTTGTGTGTTTGAAAAACCTTAAGTAAAACAAAAGAAAATAGTTGTAGCTAGTTTATTTTCCATAACTACAATAGTAGTAATTAAAAGAAAACCCAAAAAGATTTCTCATTCTTCTTTTGCTTGTTGGGAGCTTTCCCATGTAAATAGTTTTATTTCTTTTCTTTATTCTTTGGGGGTCGAGAGGAGAAGACCATGATGAAAATGTTGAGTGGCTCTCATATGCATTATTGTTGATTTAACTAAGAGCCCATGTTACTTTGTCTTCTTCCTTGTATTAAATATTTGCAGATTCCATCTTAGTCCAATGCACGTGCACTATTATTATTATCCACACTGTTCGGTCGTGCAAGTGAAAGGCAAAAATAACGATATATGATGGACTGATTGAGATGACAGAAGCTAGTATGAACTCGACCTATCTTGTTTTTGTAAATATGATTAGTTCATCATTCCTGATTCAGCCTATTATGAATGAAACATATTTGCAATGACAATTAGAGGTTATAGTTGCCCATGCCATGCTTAATTAGCTAGGAGTTTATAATGGTTTACTGTAACATCCCAAATTTGCAATTTGGAATGTTATACACTAGATCATCATGCATATCATATTTTCTTGCATTTTGGTTGATCCTAGAAATTCCACGCAACTCAAGGACCCTCGGAGAGATTTGGAGATTTCGTTATTTTCATATTTGAGAGTTTTCTCGAATTTGAAAAGAGGATCATTTGATTTATTATTTCATCTTCAAACAATTTTCCTATATCAAAAAAATATAAGAGAGGGAATAATATGACTTTCCCAAAATTGAGGAAAAATGAAGATTTAATAAATAGATCAAGTTTTGGTTTTGCCGGAGTTTTATTTGCATTTTATTTGGATAGGGAAAAATGCGCGTTTTCAAAAATTGCATTTTAGGTCCAGAGTAAAGTTCATTTTGTTCGGCTCATTTTTAGGAGTCGGGGAAAATTTACTTTAGAAATTTTGGAGCCCGTATAGATTTTCTTTTCTGTGTTTTTTCTGCGCGCGAAACCGTTTAAAAAAAAGTCCAGCAGGCCCGCCGGGCCAAGACCCAGCCAGCCGGCCAGGCCCCAGCCTCCCCGTCGCGCGCGCCAGGCAAGGCAGGCGCCAGCCTCCGCCGCCTCTTGCTTCTAGGCCGAATCCTAGTAGGGTTAGCCCCCTCCCTTTTCCTTTGTTTCGTTTTCCTATTCCTACTCTATTTCTTGTCCCCTACCCCAAGTCTCCTCTCCCCTCCCCAATATAAATACCCCAACACCCCCCCTCTAAACCCATCAAATCAAACCCCAAGCCCTCCACCGCACCCCACCCCGCGCCCTACACCACCGCCGCACCTTGCCCACGCCACCGCCGCACCCTGCCCACGCCGCCGCCGCCCTACGCCACGCCGCCGGAGCCTCTCGCCGGAGGTTGCCCCGCGTCTCTTTTCCTCGGATCGTTTTCTTCTAATCGTTCCGATTCTTGTCTTCTCTTCTGATTCGTTTTCTAGATCGGTTTTCGTTTCGGTTTTCTTCTCCGAAACCCTAGATCGGATTCGTTTTCTTTTCCGATTTAGTTGCCTTTGGACCGTTCGCCGGACCGTTCGTCCTAACGAACGTGATCACCGAATTCTTCTAGGTTAACGAACGTCCGTTCGTATAACCGTTCTTCTTTTTCTTCTCGTCGGATTTATTCCGCGATCGCGATCTCAGATCCGATCTTCGTTCTAGTCTTTCTTCTCGCTCGTTTATCGGAATCAGGTGATTCAAGCGCCTGGAGTTTTGTTTCGAAACCGCCGTTCCGTCTAATCAACTTAAACAAGTTTTTGCCCTGGTAAAATTTGACCTAGTTTCAACTTGCTAGAACCGAGTTGTTTTCTTCCGCCATTTGTTTTCCGTTTCTTTGTTCGGTTTGTTCTTTCTTTGCAACCGGAGTTCTTGAGTTGAACTTTCTGGTTCGATCTTTTGTTCGAGTTTTACCTATGCATTAGATGAGTACTTATTGTGTGCTTGTTGTTTGTCTGCGATAGATCACCCGGATTGCGCCGCTTGTTACTTCGATTCCCTAGGTCTCGCGGATCATCAGCAAGGCAAGTAACACTTTGATCATACCTTTTCTACAACCCATGTTTTATTGCATTAGATCAATCCTCACACATTGCATGATTAGGATCTAATTAAATTGTGGGATGGGAAGTAGATGAGGTAGTACCTATCACCTGTATTATTATGAAACCTTTGGGAGTTACTTCTACGTTTGCTTTTATGCCATGCTATGCTAGTAGACGTGGATTGGGTGAGTGATATCCATGACAAATGTGAGTTGATAATTTTAATGGTTTATCTAAGGTGGCAACTTAAACACACATCTGGGTGGATTGAGGCACCTGATGTCTATCAGGACTTGCCTGTTTTTTCGGACCGCCACCCAGGCTCAAAGGGATCATAAGATCTTTCATGCTAGAAACTTCCGTGTGCAGCCACAAGCCATTATGGGCTCTGGCATAGTTGACTAAGTTGTGCGAACTCTTACGGGGTGGACTAGCAGATGTAGGGGTTGTAGGTGGTACGGTCTACCCCACATGTAAGGTGCTAGCGCTTCTGAAAGACTATGTCTCGGTCATCCGTCTTCTCAAACACCATGTAGTGCGAGAAACCAAACGGAGGCGATCGAGTCTTGTGGGGAAAAGTGCGCAAACCTCTGCAGAGTGTACAAACTAATGATGATTAGCCGTGTCCCCGGTTATGGACAACTTGAGTATCTAGTACTTGAATATCATGTGAATCTCATCACGTTACTTCTAATTAATGTTGTTGGGTTTTAATTACTTAATTGGGATCGGAATGCTGTCAACCATTCTCGATGTTTAACAACCACCATGATAGTTAAATAATTTTATTCCTTTGCAGTAGGGAAAATTTGGCTTTACGCAAAACTGTAACCATAGAGCTTTGCACCAGCCATATATGCATATAGTATAGCTGTTTCATTCCATTACTCTCTATGTGTTACTTTGCCAGCATATTCCATGTGCTGACCCGTTTTCGGGCTGCAACTTCTCATGTTGCAGACTTTTCAGACGACGAGTAAGGTGTTTTTAGGTCGTGGTTCTATACTCAGTGATGTCGTTGGAGTTGATGGACCCATTTATCTTCCGAGTCTTCCGCTGTTATCGACATTAGATGGCCTTAAGCCATATTTATTGTAATAAGTTCTCTTTGAGACAACGATGTAATAAGTGTGTGATTGCCCCTCTGCTATAAATCCTTCGATGTACTGTGTGGTGTCAGCATTACTGATCTAGGGATGACACCTGAGCACAGAGCGCTTGATCCATTCGGGTCGGGTCGCGACATTTACCTTGCGTGCCAACATGTTATTAAAGTGGTTGTGATGTGGTATGATATGGTGGTATTCTCGTTTCAATGATTTGAGTGGCTTGACTTGGCACATGTTCACGCATGTAGTTGAAACAAAATCAACATAGCCTCCACGATACTTATGTTCATGGTGATCTATATCCTACTCATGCTTGTAATCATTGTTGATTAATCTTACTGCATGTTCATGACCGTTGTCGCTCTCTGGTTGGTCGCTTCCCAGTCTCTTTCTAGTTTTCACTTGTACTAAGCAGGAATACCGTTTGTGCATCCACTTCCATAAACCCCAAAGTTATTCCACATGAGTCCACCATACCTTCCTATATGCGGTATCTACCTGCCTTTCCAAGTAAATTTGTATGTGCCAAACTCTAAACCTTCAACTGAAATTTTGTTTCGTATGCTCGAATAGCTCATGTATCAACTAGGGTTGTCTATATATTCCATGCTAGGTGGGTTATTCTCAAGATGAGTGGACTCCACTCATTATTCACGAGAAAATGGCTGGTAACCGGGATGCCCAGTCCCATGCTCAAATCAAAATAATTACAAACAAAACTCCCCCAGGATTGTTGTTAGTTGGAGGCACCCGTTGTTTCAGACAAGCCATGGATTGATGTTTGTTGGTCGTGGGGGAGTATAAACTTTACCATTCTGTTTGGGAACTGCCTATAATATGTGTAGCATGGAAGATATTGGGATCTCTTGGTTGTTATGTTGACAATGAAAGTATATCACTCAAAATATTATTTATCTCTATTTCAAAACTTGAGATCTGGCACCTCTGCAAATCCCTCCTTCCCTCTGTGAAGGGCCTATCTATTTACTTTTATGTTGAGTCACCATCCTCTTATTAAAAAGCACTAGTTGGAGAGCACCACTGTCATTTGCATGCATTGCTATTAATTTACATTGAGTATGACTGTGACTGGATCTCTTTTACCATGAATCACAATGTCTAGTCAGTCCTTGATCTTCAGGGGTGCTCTGCATTTATGTTTTGCGGCCTCAGAAAGGGCTAGCGAGATACCATCTTGTTATATCATATTATGATTGTTTTGAGAAAGTGTTGTCATACGAGATTTATTATTATTGCTCGCTAGTTGATTATGTGTGACAGCCTGGTTTTTGCCTTCTTTTCTTTGCCTGATTTTTAGTTGGTTTGAATTTGAAATTTGGAGTTTTGAATCTTTTCATATGGACATAAACACTTGGGTACCCCTTGGCTTTCACCCAAGTGTCCCATTTCCCTCTCTAACCATCATTCCCACTCTGGTTCACCTCAAAATAATAATTGGAATATTTTTCTTAAATGAAAAATATTCATTTCCCTCTCTTAAACCCTAGTCAGCTCAATGTGCTCCAAAGCAATCCCAATTTTTCTTAGTCACAAAAATTTGAGAAAATTCACAAATATTCTTTGAACCATAGCGCACCTTCCTGAGCAAAAATATTGCATAACTTTTTGGAATACTTTTGCTACAGGAAATATTTTCTGTTCTGGACAGAAATGGTGGTTTCTACAGCAACTACCATTTTACTTGCTCCATTGTGGGTGATTTTTCTTGTGCATCATCACCTTAGTAGATATTGCTAACCTACAAAGCCCAGCCCTCAACTCCCAGCCGTTTGACCACGGTAAGCTCTCAAAGTTACTAATCTGAAACTTACTAGGCGGTTGAAATCTATCCTACTACGTCTGGGTCCAAACCAAAGCATGGTAATCTTCAAAACTACCACGAACAACAAGCCAGACATGAAATTTGGACTTAGGTCGGCCTTAGGGCAGAGTTCACGTGGTGACCACGCATGTACACAATGCCAACCTGCATGCCGACGTGCTCTGGGTCGCGCCTGAGCCTCTGTTTCTCGCGTGCTCGCTTCCCCGACTGCCTAGCCTTGCCAAACTTCGCCACAATCTTCGTCCAAGCTCTCTTAACTCCCTCATGGCGCTCGCCGACGCCAGAGCTCACCGCAGCGAGCACGGGCACGGTCTGGCCAACGTAACAGTGCGGTGCGCACTATGCTCGTCGTCACCACAGTGCCCCTGTGCTCGTCCCCGTTCGCCCACAGTCCCCGCGTGAGCTGCTCGCATTCTCCCCCTCTCACTGACGTCGTTTGTCACCGGGCGCCGTGTCTAGGTGTCCACCGGCGGAGCCCGACCCCCCCTCTACGCTCGGCTATAAATGGAGCCCTCCCCAGCCTCCTCGAGCACCATCCACGACTCCCGCACACTCCAAAACCTCATAGATAGCCGTAGCCCGGCCGAGCAGGCCGCGGGCCGCCGTCCCCGAGCTCGAGCTCGCCGGCGATCCCCTCGGGTCGTCTCCGTAGCTCCGGCCCCTCCCAGGCCTAGGCAACCCTTCCAGGGCCTCCTCCGCTCTCCGGTGGTGCTGTTCTGCCTGGTTGGAGCCCCTGGCGTCGCCTCTATTTGTCGTCGTCTTCGTCTCCGGTGACCTCCGCTCTCTGCCTCCGCTAGAGAGGTTGATTCCGACGCCGTCTGACCACCCCTAGCTACTCTACGGGTACGAGCAGGTGCGCCTCCATCTCCTCTCTCGATCCATCCCTCTCGTTTTGGCCAAGAAGCCCTCATCGCCAGCGTGTGCTCCGGCGAAGCCGCGCCGTCCTATGTTTCTTTCCCCCTCTCCCCCTCACCTGACTAGCGGGGCCCGCTAGTCAGCCACTCAGTACGCACGTGAAGCGGTACGAGTGGTGGCGCGCTGAGGCTTTACGCCTTCGACGTCATCCCCAATCTATTTTTAATTAAATTCAAATTTCATATTTTTCCAGAGAGCTTCAAACAGCCAAAACTCTTTAACCATAAGTCCAAATGAATTGATTCTTTTTGCAGTGTGTTCTTTGTAAAGAAATCTAGCATCTCACCAAAAATGGGATTTTTCCCTGCTATCTAGATTTTCTGGTGAATTTCAGGAGGGTTCTTGATGTTTTCTTTTTGTGTTTATAATTATTTTCAGAGGGTGAGGCTTGTCTTGAGGATCACCAGGAGGCTTGTGAACCTCATCTGCACTAAGGCAAGCCACAACAACATTTTCATGCTGCCATTACAATATTTGTGATTTTCCTACTTGAATGAATGATTTAATCCACGCATTTGGATCACTATTATGTTATTTACATTCTGTTAGTTGCTTGTTTAAGTTAATATGCTTGATTTATAGAAAGTTTAAAGCTAACTAAGTTGGTAAAGAAATTAGAATTAAATTTTGTTATGAAAGAGTAATATAGTTATGGATATAAGTAATCATATGGAGTTATTTTATTGCATGAGAAAAATGATAAATATGCTAGAAAAGATTATGTTTAAAGTAAGGTTTAATCCTAATCAGAGAAGTGTCATGAGTTGTTGACGTTTATGCTTGGTGTGGAGATAGTTGACTCAGTCATTTCCATTGATATGTGATGCATATTATAGTTTTGCATTTCATGGCATATTATGACACCGATTATTTTCACTTTAAGTTGAACTTGATAATAACTCAACTTGAATATATCGTTGACCGGGTCATGGTGCCACTGAATCAAGTTTTTCCTAGTGCAACCACATTTTCCTTTATGGGAAGGCCTTTATTCGGTCCGTTGTCATGCCTCTGGCCAGTGCCTCCAACGAGGGAAGGTTATGGGCGTGCGGTACCCTGGCCCGGTAAGCAGACATAACCTTATGTGCCCGTAGTTGAGATTTTTGGTACCGTGTCCCCGTGTGGGAAGTTTATGTTTTGGCCACGATGGTGGTCGTTGTGTCTTTGGTAGACACGAGGCCACCCAGGACTAGCCCAGTGGGGAGTGAGTCGGAGTGGCCGGGAGATTGTCATGGCAATGGAGGGGTTTCGTCGGAATGCCGTTGGTCCACCCGAATGGGAGTGCGAGGCCATGGGTTCCGTGGTGTCGGTACAGTGCGCTACCTCTGCAGAGTGTATTAATCCATCGATAGCCGAGTCCACGGTTACGGACACGCTCGAAAGTAGGTCACACCATGGGTCAACATTTAATAAATCTTGCACACTAAGTTATGAAATCTGCACTGTTGATGATGGCGGGAAGGTCATCGGGTTGGTTAAGGCCAAGTGTTGGTCGTGGTTGTGATCGCCAGAACAATCATCGTTTTAGACCACATATGGGTCGTGGTTGTGATCGCCAGAAAGATCACGAGATATTCATAGTTAAGATTTTGAGGTTGGTACGTTTGTGATCCAAGAGTGATCACCATTGGTAAGCCAGTCCGAGGGATTTTTCTCACAAGAGCATGATCACAGCATGTTGGTTGTATTGTTGCATTATTAATAATTGGTTAATTATCATGATATTGTTTGTCATTATGTTTATGTCTGTTGTGAGCTTGCAAGTACATTCAATGTACTGACCTGGCGTGTCATGCCAGATTTCAGGAAAGCCTTGTTGGAAAGGAGCGTTGTCTGAGTCTAGATCGTGTCCACATCGGTGTCCCTGTGCTATGGAGTTCCGCTACGACGTTGTTCCGCTGCCGCATAGTTGTTATGATCGAGGCCCTTATGTTCACTAAATAATGTACATTTTGTTCAGCCGTACCGTGTGTGCCGCTTGGCCTCGCTACCTGTTGTAATATAAACTTTGATCTGCTAGCATCAATAAAGCGGTTGTTTTCTGTACCAAGATGTTGTGTGTTGCCAGAAGACATGGTCTCTGGGCTGGCAATGCATGGTAAACCGGTTGCTCTGAGCCGGGGTGCCACATTATGCCATTGACATGAGTAAACATGAGACCTAAATGTTATTATGAATATGGTTAGTTCATAATCTTTGCCGAAAACTTGAATGCTGGCTTTACATATTTGCAACAACAAGATCAAACAGAGTTTGTAAAAGTTTTCTTTACCACTTTCAGTTTGTCAACTGAATTGCTTGAGGACAAGCAAAGGTTTAAGCTTGGGGGAGTTGATACGTCTCCAACGTATCTACTTTTCCAAACACTTTTGCCCTTGTTTTGGACTCTAACTTGCATGATCTGAATGGAACTAACCTGGACTGATGCTGTTTTCAGCAGAATTGCCATGGTGTTATTTTTGTGCAGAAATAAAAGTTCTCGGAATGACCTAAAAATTCACGAAGACACATGTTGGAATTTATAAAAAATACTGGCGAAAGAATCAGCGTAAGGGGGCCCACACCCTGTCCATGAGGGTGCAGGCCATGCCCCCCTAGGGCGCGCACCCTACCTCGTGGGCCCCCTGAGGCTCCACCGACGTCAACTCAAACTCTATATATTCACGTTCGGGGAGAAAAAAATCAGAGAGAAGGATTCATCGTGTTTTACAATACGGAGCCGCCGCCAAGCCCTAATCTTCATCGGGAGGGCTGATCCGGAGTCCGTTCGGGGCTCCGGAGAGGGGAGTCCATCGCCATCGTCATCATCAACCTTCCTCCATCACCAATTTCATGATGCTCACTGCCATACGTGAGTAATTCCATCGTAGTCTTGCTGGACGGTGATGGGTTGGATGAGATTTATCATGTAATCGAGTTAGTTTTGTTAGGGTTTGATCCCTAGTATCCATTATGTTCTAAGATTGATGTTGCTATGTCTTTGCTATGCTTAATGCTTGTCACTAGGGCCCGAGTGCCATGTTTTCTGATCTGAACCTATTATGTTTTCATGAATATATGTGAGTTCTTGATCCTATCTTGCAAGTCAATAGTCACCTACTATGTGTTATGATCCGGTAACCCCGAAGTGACAATAATCGGGACCACTCCCGGTGATGACCGTAGTTTGAGGAGTTCATGTATTCACCAAGTGTTAATGCTTTGGTCCGGTACTCTATTAAAAGGAGGCCTTAAGATACCTTAGTTTCCAATAGGACCCCGCTTCCACGGGAGGGTAGGACAAAAGATGTCATGCAAGTTCTTTTCCATAAGCACGTATGACTATATTCAGAATACATGCCTACATTACATTGATGAACTGGAGCTAGTTCTATGTCACCCTATGTTATAACTGTTGCATGAGGAATCACATCCAACATAATTGTCCATCATTGATCCATTGCCTATGAGATTTTCACACATTGATCTTTGCTTAGTTACTTTTCCGTTGCCACTGCTACAATTGCTACAAAACTGCTACTGTTACTTTTGCCACCGTTACCGTTACCTCCATACTACTTTGTTACTAAATACTTTGCTGTAGATATTAAGTCTTTCAGGTGCGGTTGAATTGACAACTCAACTGTTAATACTTGAGAATATTCTTTGGCTCCCCTTGTGTCAAATCAATAAATTTGGGTGGAATACTCTACGTCCTGCTTAATTGACTTTGATGAGTATAGGGGTTACAAGAGTTGATCTACCACGAGATTGTAATGGCTAAACCCTAATTGTCTAGCCTGTATGATTATGATTTTGATTGCCTTTACGGACTAAGCCCTCCGGTTTATATATACACCGGAGGGGACTAGGGTTTGTGCGGAGTCGGTTTACAGAAAAGGAATCTTCATATCCGTACGCCAAGCTTGCCTTCCACGCCAAGGAGAGTCCCATCCGGACACGGGGGAAAGTCTTCTATCTTGAATCTCCACGGCCCATTAGTCCGACCCATATCACATAGCCCGGACGCCCGAGGACTCCATAATCCTGGACTCCCTCAGTAGCCCCTGAACCAGTCTTCAATGACGATGTGTCCGGCACGCAGATTGTCTTCGACATTGCAAGGCGGGTTCCTCCTCCAAACACTTCAAAGTAGTTGATCGTCAGTACTATACCCGGCTCAGTACAACAATCATACCCCTAAATCACAAGGGCGGAGTACAGATAAGTTCTGTCTTCTGAAGATTTCACTGGTGAGACGTTACGTCCGACCATTTTATTATTTCAAACCATTTTTAGGCCTCCCATTTCGTGTTTCAAGACACAACCACCGACGACACGTCTTGTCAAAGCAGAGATCGTGCCCCCTTATTACATGATTCTCATCAATACGGGTTTGGGAAACCCAACCGTGCCGTTTCACATGACCCCTTGGAAATAGGCAAGCTTTAAGGCTCATGGGGGACGCATGATATTCACTGCTTTTGTAAGGAGATAAGATTCCCCCTTTTTACCCCATGCCTTCCCCTTCCTCAGCCCATCCGCCCTCAAGCTCCAGTGCCCAAGCTTCAATCCTCTCATTTCCTAGAAAGTACTCCAGCCATGTCCGGATCCGGAGCGCAGGGCAAGTGGATGGCTTCCTCCGTCACGGAGAAAAACATCAACGAACTCCGAGAAGTGGGGTACCTGGCCAAGGAGATCGCCCACCGGCTTCCAGCCAAAAAGCAGATCATCCCCACTCCAAAGCCTGGCGAGAGGGTACTGTTTATCCCTCATTTCCTTTGCGGACTGGGGTTTCCCCTTCATCCTTTCGTCCGCGGCCTCATGTTTTACTACGGGCTAGATTTCCATGATCTAGCCCCAAATTCCATCCTCAAAATTTTGACGTTTATCATCGTATGCGAGGCATTCCTCCGCATTTCCCCCCACTTCGGCCTATGGCTCAAGGTTTTCAATGTGAAGCCGAAAGTGGTGGAGGGCCAGCACGCAGATTGCGGTGGCGCTATGGTGAGAAAACTGCCCAACGTCACTTGGCCCCAGGGCACCTTCGTAGACTGTGAAGGGATGTCAGTAGGGGTGGTTCTATGTCAAAGAGCCCCGTGACTCCACATGGGCTGCTCCTGCGGAGCTTAAGTCCGGACCCCCAATGCGGCTGGCATCCTGGCTCAACAAGGGCCTGGACTGGGAGTCGTCTGATGAGGTAACGGTACTGCAAAAGTGAATCAATAGCATGGTAGATAAAAATACCAGCCTCGCGAGCGTGATCCAGGTGATGCTCTTCCGCCGGATTCTCCCCTGTCAGGAGCGTCAAGAGCCCATGTGGAAGTTCAACCCGGCCGGTCCCCGGACCCTGTAGCGGTTCTTCGGCACGAAGCATGAAGACATGTGGAAGCTACTCTTCAAGACCCAGAAGTCATGGCCGGAGACAACGGAAGACCTCGGCTACGATAGCACCCACACTGTGACCCCCCTAAGTTATTTGATAACCTTACTTTGCGAGTCCAACAAGCACACTAAACTATCTATTTTATTTTGTAGGAATGGACAAAGAAAGCGGAATGGATTCACTGTTCGGCTCCGCTACCCGAAGACTCAGCTATTCCCCTGTTGATGAGGATGCTGGTCCTGGCGCCTAAAAAGAAAGCCAAGGAGAAGGGCAAGGAATCCAGGAGTGGCCTCCACCGTAAGGGTGCTTCAGACGTAGCGTCCAAGGATACCGGAACCCTCTCCTCTCCTGATGAAGAGGAAGAGGAGGAGGAAGAGAGCAACTCCCCGCCTAAGGGGGAGAAGAACCGAAGGGCAGCCTCCGCTGATCTAGAGGCAGAGGCATCCAAGAAGGGGATAAACTCCCTTACGGATGACTTCGAGTCGGACGCTGATGAATGGCACCCCAGGATGAAGCCCTTGGCCGGATCATAAGTACTCAGAGGTATATATATGTCCGGCTTTTCTGGCTTATAGTTGTAATGCATTTAAATTGTATGCTGCAGTCCGATTAAGGACCTCCCCCATCGATCCTCCTCTTCTGGGAATTCGCTGGGTCCGAACATGATGGAGAGCGAATCGCCTCCGGTAGCTTCCTCCCCCACTGCCGCGGATAACACCGAGGTGTCGTCCCAAAGGACCCTTTCAGAATAGGGAGAGGTGCCGGAGGCTGCCAAGACGGTGTCGAAGGGTGACACCTCGGCTGCCGAGAACATGGGGGAACCGCCCCCATGGAGACTGAAGACGGGGGCCATGTCCAGTTTGGTCCCCAACCAAATGTCATTCCGGAAACCCACACAGTTCCATAAATAGATGAGAAACCCTCTTTGGGAGAAGGGGGCGCGCCTACTACATCGCCGACCTCTGCCAATGCGGAGGCGCCAGACACTTTGGTGAGAGCGCTTCAGAGCGCTACCATTGTGGAAGAACATCGTACCCTTATGGGTATGGTGATTGAAAAGGTTCAGTCCACGAAAAGTGGAGTGAGCGAAGCCTACACTAGCCTTTTAAGAGGCTTTGAGGTATGTGCTTTATAGTGTTTTTTAGCTATATAAAAAGAATGCCTGTGTATAGATAGTAGTCCTTGAGACTCTGTTCGGTGTTCGGAAAGAAAAACCGAACAGAGGATCTAATAACTCACGCAGGAGATTAACGTACATATCTGTTTGAACAAACAGGCTGCGAAATAGGTGTCAGCTGTCCATGCTGCCAAAGCTTCCGAACTAAGGTAGAAGTTAGAAGAAAAGCAAGTTATGTAATACCGAAACATGTATGAAACGATGTCAGCTATGATGTGGTATCTCAATGAGTTTCATAATTATGTTTGCAGCTGACACGTCTGAGGTCGAGGCCCTCAAGAGTGCGCTAGCCAAGGCCAAGAAGGAGGAGGAGGAGGAACAAGCCTCCCGCCTTAGACATGAATCGCGGGTGGAGGAAGTCCAGCAAGAGCTCAAAGATGCCATAGGCAAATGCGAGTCTTTAGAGTGCGAGAGTTTGGAGCAAAATTCCAACCTTGCTAAGGCACTCCAAAGCTCACAGGAAGACCGGGCCGAAGCCCAAAGCGCTGTCCAGGAGATCCAAGAGGCAAAGCAAATTGCGGCGGGTAAGGCCTTTAATAACATGCAGAGCAAATTTGTGAAGAAAAGGTATATCTTTCTAACCTGGATTTGGAGTTCTCCAGGAGAGTTTGTGGACCTGCCCCGGAGTGTTGCTGATGCCGCGGAGTTCTTCCGTGCTGAAGAGGGGAGCTCAACGGAGAAACTTTTCTAGTCGCAGTACCTTGCGCCAGAGCATCCTGTGCCCCTCAGCAATCAGCTGAAGCAATGTACCGAACTGCATAGGGTGGCTGAGTTGGCCATGAGGGATTTGATAATCCGTCTTTGGCCCGCCGAAGCCATGCCCAGTAGCTACTTCGGTCTCGTGAAGCGGCTGGTCAGTGCCAGCCCTCGGCTTGATGCCGTGAAGTGGTCTGTCTGTATTGAAGGTGCACGGATGGCCTTCGCCCGTGTCAAGGTGCAGTGGGCGAAGATGGACGTCGTCAAGCTTGCAACCGAGGGACTGCCCACTGGCAAAGAGCACTGCACACCGGAGCGGTACTTTGATGATGTCCTGAAAGGATCCCGCATTGTAGAGGGCCAATGTTTGAAGGACATCATTTTTGAATGAATGTATCTATGTTGTCCAATCCTGTATCATGAAACAAGGCTTATGTATGATATGTTGCTTATTTTACTTTAAAATATCTCCTCCTGTGCAGCTGTTTATGACATCTGAGAGTTGGCCAGTCTTCGGCTTCAGCCCCCACGTAGGTAGTACGGGGGTCTTCGGGATAACACTTAAACACACTTGACCCAACGTACTGGTCCGTGAAGGAGGTGTTAGTGCGGCGAACTAGGCAATCGGACTATGCGTCTTTATCACCCTCACTTAGCCATAGTATTTTTATAATGGGAGTGTCGACGCAGCCCCTAGTATTGTTCAATTATCCGAACTTGGGTGCTGTGAATGCCCGACCGGGTGGAGGCCAGCCTATCGCATAATGCGGAAAGAATCGCTAGAGATTTATACTTAGTTATTGAATAGCTGACCAGCTCTCACCGCATCATGACAGTTAGTTTTCAGCTTTCTCTACTAAGATGTTTGTCCGGGTAAACAAGAAACACAATCGCAGTAGTTCTCCCTTTACTACCCTAGCCGATCATACAGAACGTAAGGTAGCAAGCACAGGAGCCGGGCAACCCAAATATTGACCAAAGACATGATTCGGAGCCAATGCATATAATGCTATATTCGGGACGCCAAATTGCACTATTAAAGTCTTCGGACTTTGTTTTAGTATTTAAAAGATGTACGGCTTAATAAAGCCCCTGGCAATTTAGGTCATACCAAGGTGTACATGATAATCAGACAAAAACAGGGAAACATATGTTAAGAGATAAGCCAACGCCACGTAGGTTTGGGCTAAAAACTGCTTCCATTATAGTCTGATTGATACGTCGAAACGTACTGATTTGATGGATTATGGAACAAGGAGTGGCAAGAGCCTAAGCTTGGGGATGCCCATGGCACCCCAAGATAATCTAAGGACACCTAAAAGCCAAAGCTTGGGGATGCCCCGGATGGCATCCCCTCTTTCGTCTACTTCTATCGGTAACTTTACTTGAAGCTATATTTTTATTCACCACATTATATGTGTTTGCTTGGAGCGTCTTGTATGATTTTAGTCTTTATTTTTTAGTTTACCACAATCATCTTTGCTGTACACACCTTTTGAGAGAGACACACATGATTCGGAAATTATTAGAATACTCTATGTGCTTCACTTATATCTTTTGAGTTATATAGTTTTGCTCTAGTACTTCACTTATATCTTTTAGAGCATGGTGGTGGATTAGTTTTATAGAAACTATTGATCTCTCATGCTTCACTTAGATTATTTTGAGAGTCTTAAATAGCATGGTAATTTGCTTAAATAATCCTAATATGCTAGGTATACAAGATTAATAATAAAATTCTCTTATGAGTGTGTTGAATACTATGAGAAGTTTGATACTTGATAATTGTTTTGAGATATGGAGATGGTGATATTAGAGTCATGCTAGTTGAATAGTTGTGAATTTGAGAAATACTTGTGTTAAAGTTTGTGATTCCCGTAGCATACACGTATGGTGAACCGTTATGTGATGAAGTCGAAGCATGATTTATTTATTGATTGTCTTCCTTATGAGTGGTGGTCGGGGACGAGCGATGGTCTTTTCCTACCAATCTATCCCCCTAGGAGCATGCGCGTAATACTTTGCTTTGATAAATTGTAAATTTTTGCAATAAGTATATGAGTTTTTTATGACTAATGTTGAGTCCATGGATTATACGCACTCTCACCCTTCCACCATTGCTAGCCTCTCTAATACCGTGCACCTTTCACTAGTATCATACCACCATATACCTTCCTCAAAATAGCCACAATACCTACCTATCATGGCATTTCCATAGCCATTCCGAGATATATTGCCATGCAACTTTCCACCATTCCGTTTATTATGACACGCTCCATCATTGTCATATTGCTTTACATGATCATGTAGTTCACATTGTATTTGTGGCAAAGCCACCGTCCATAATCCTTTCATACATGTCACTCATGAGTCATTGCATATCCCGGTACACCGCCGGAGGCATTCATATAGAGTCATATCTTGTTCTAAGTATCGAGTTGTAATTCTTGAGTTGTAAGAAAATAAAAGTGTGATGATCATCATTATTAGAGCATTGTCCCAAGTGAGGAGAGGATGATGGATACTATGACTCCCCCACAAGTCGGGATGAGACTCCGGACGAAAAGCCAAATAAAAAATGAGAGAAAAAGAGAGAAGGGACAATGCTACTATCCTTTTACCACACTTGTGCTTCAAAGTAGCACCATGATCTTCATAGTAGAGAGTCTCCTTTGTTATCACCTTCATATACTAGTGGGAATTTTTCATTATAGAACTTGGCTTGTATATTCCAATGATGGGCTTCCTCAAAATGCATGAGGTCTTGTGAGCAAGCAAGTTGGATGCACACCCACTTAGTTTCTTTTTGAGCTTTCATATACTTATAGCTCTAGTGCATCTGTTGCATGGCAATCCCTACTCACTCACATTGATATCTATTGATGGGCATCTCCATAGCCCGTTGATACGCCTAGTCGATGTGAGACTATCTTCTCCCTTTTTGTCTCCTCCACAACCACCATTCTATTCCACCTAAAGTGCTATGTCCATGGCTCATGCTCATGTATTGCGTGAAGATTGAAAAAGTTTTGAGAATGTCAAAAGTATGAAACAAAGTCGCAAACAAGTCCCTGGCCACATGGCGGCTCGTGGCTGGCCGAGTAGTGTCCGCTGCGGAGGCTATACGGCGAATGGTCGCTAAATAAGAAAAACAGTGGCGGCGGCTAACTAAATAAAAATCGACGGTTGCTTTAAATAAAACCGCACGGTGAACTAACGAAAACCGACCGGTAGTTTTTAAAAATAATAACCACGGTTAACCGCGTACCGGTTCAACTAAAAAAACCAACTTAATCTAATCTAGGACGTCGATGATCGATCTAACGGGAGGGAGTGGGGCGGCGGCTCATAGCGGGTGGTGGTGGTGGACGACGATGATGAAGACGGCGGCGCGCCGCCGGAGCACCGAAGGCCGCCGTCTTCGCCCCGCCCCGTCCGGACGCCGCCGACGCACGCCGACACCACCTTCGCGACACCCTCGATGCGCCGCACCTCCCCGTCTTCTTCCCCCTCGCCGAGGACCACCGCAGCCGCCGCCCCCTTCGTCATTGACGCCGCGCCGCCGTCTTCATCGTCGTCGGCCACCACCACCACACGCTGTAAGCCGCCACCCCACTCCCTCCCGTTAGATCGATCATCGACGGCCCAAATTAGATTAGGTTGGTTTTTTTAGTTGAACCGGTACGCGGTTAACCGCGGTTTTTATTTTTAAAAACTACCGGTCGGTTTCGTTAGTTAACCGTGCGGTTTTATTTAAACCGAGCGTCGGTTTTTATTTAGTTAGCCGCCGCCACTGTTTTTCTTATTTAGCGACCGTTCGCCGTATAGCCTCCGCAGCGGACACTGCTCGGCCAGCCACGAGCCGCCACATGTCCAGGGACTTGTTTGCGACAATTTTCTTCTCTGTTTAGTCCCTGTAATTAGCAGATTAGTCCGTGAACTTAGATTAGCCATAAATTTTTAACCGTAGATCCAAACTCGATGAAACCAATGGCAAATTCTTCGTCATGTTTAGCTCTATCCAGTGGTATCCTTTTTGCAAACTTTTGGTAGATTCAAATTTGAACTTATTCAGATTCAAATTTGAACTTCAAATGGCCATATCTCCCAAACCGTAGCTCCGATTAAGTTGTTTCTGTTTGCGCTTTGTCACCGTAGCCAAATCCTATGACCTAGACCTTTGTCACAATAATTTTCACACACTAGAATCTGCCCTTTAATATTTTACTAGTATTCATAGTATGCACTATAGTTCACATCACTTTTGAACCATAGGCCTATGTTGTTTTGCACTTAGAATATTTTTGTGGTAGCTTAGTGTGATGTATGTTCATTTGGTTTTTCCGAGACTTCTTGCTTCGCTTGTTCTTCTTGATTTTCTGAAATGTTTGCTTATGTTTGTTTATCTTCCTTTGCGATAGATTGCCTGGAGTGCGAAGCAGAATATTATCAGTCTTCAGAATTCAACCAGCAGTACCAAGGCAAGTTGCATCTTGATCATGTTTCATTACCTATGTTTTTATTATGCACTTAGTTCTTTGCGCTAGGACTGCATGGTAGGAAATTGATGCCACATGATTATGCTTTTCACCCAGTAGTTCATTGACGTAGGTCTGAACCATATAACATTGTCGCCATCGTTTTACATTACATTGCTTCGCTAAGTAGACGTGGATTGGGGAGTGATCATTGTAAAGTTTGAGTGACGATGTAGTAAATAGGACCTAAGGTAATTAATGAACTACCTGGGTGGAAACTTGTTGGAATGGTGGCGAAGTACAGTGGGGCACACATGGGAAATCCATGGTGGTGCACCACTAGTGGACCGTCCGCTCAGGCTCAAAGAGATCAATCGTATTCCCATGTCTAGAAGCTTACGTGTGCAGCCACAAGCCAATATGGGCACTGGCTTAGATGAGTAGTTAGTGTGACCCCTTCCGGGATGGGCTAGCAGATGTAGAATGATGTAGGTGTACCGGCCTATCCGTGGGTTAAGGGGGAACATTTTCGAAAGGCTATGTCTCGATCTTCCGATCATGGAGGTGGTCGAGTCTTGTGGGGAAAAGTGCGCAACCTCTGCAGAGTGTCAACCTAATCGATTAGCCGTGTCCCCGATTATGGACAACTTGAGCATCTAGTAGTGGAAATGCCGGGAGATCTCCTCACCTTTAATTAAACAGTTGGGTTTCAAATGAAACTTGGGAATGGATGGAGTTGGGTTTGCCAACTCATCCTATGCAAATGTGTAGTAGTAGAATAACATCTTTTCTAATAGGGAAAAACTAGCTTTATGCAAAAAACTAAACTTAGAGCTTTCCACCAGCCAAATTGCATGTTCAAGTAGGTTCATTACACTTATGATGTGACTTGCCAGTACATTCAATGTAATGACCTATATGGCTGCAACTTATCACGTTGCAGATATATCCGACGAGGATTAAGATGCGATAGGTCGATGTTCTACACTCAACCTTGCTCGTGGAGTTGGACTCATTTTACTAGTTTGCTTCCTTAGTATTTGATCATTGGCTCTATGCCCTATTTTTGTAATAAATGTATTGCTCCTGGACTATCGATTAATAAAGAGATGTGTGTTATTTCTGTTATTTCATCGAGTACAGTATGTGCTAGCAAGTCGATCCAGGGACTAGCACGGTAAGCATAGAGACTTCGACTCTTACCGAGTCGGGTCGCTACAAATCTATTAACCAGAGGGCCAGTCTAGAATTGTGGATTTTTTTATACCTATTTTAGGGTTTCGAAGAAAAGGAATATCAAACGGAGTCCAAACGGAATGAAACCTTCAGGACCGTGATTTTCTCACCGAACATGATCCAGGAGACTTGGACCCTACGTCAAGCAACCAACAGGGAGGCCACGAGGTAGGGGGGGGCGCCAACCCCCAGGCGCGCCCTCCACCTCGTGGGCCCCCTGTTGCTCCACCGACGTACTTCTTCCTCCTATATATACCTACGTACCCCCAAACGATCAGATACAGAGCCAAAACCCTAATTCCACTGCCGTAACTTTTTGTATCCACGAGATCCCATCTTGGGGCCTGTTCCGGAGCTCCGCTGGAGGGGGCATCGATCACGGAGGGCTTCTACATCAACACCATAGCCTCTCCGATGAAGTGTGAGTAGATTACTTTAGACCTTCAGGTCCATAGTTATTAGCTAGATGGCTTCTTCTCTCTTTTTGGATCTCAATACAAAGTTCTCCCCCTCTCTTGTGGAGATCTATTCGATGTAATCTTTTGTGGTGTTTTTGTTGAGACCGATGAATTGTGGGTTTATGATCAAGTTTATCTATGAACAATATTTGAATCTTCTCTGAATTCTTTTATGTATGATTGGTTATCTTTGCAAGTCTCTTCGAATTATCAGTTTGGTTTGGCCTAGTAGATTGATCTTTCTTGCAATGGGAGAAGTGCTTAGCTTTGGGTTCAATCTTGCGGTGTCCTTTCCCAGTGACAGTAGGGGCAGCAAGGCACATATTGTATTGTTGCCATCGAGGATAACAATATGGTTTTTTTTATCATATTGCATGAATTTATCCCTCTACATCATGTCATCTTGCTTAAAGCGTTACTCTGTTCTCTTGAACTTAATACTCTAGATGCATGCTGGATAGCGGTCGATGTGTGGAGTAATAGTAGTAGATGCAGGCAGGAGTCAGTCTACTTGTCTCAGACGTGATGCCTATATACATGATCAAACCTAGATATTCTCATAACTATGCTCAATTCTGTCAATTGCTCAACAGTAATTTGTTCACCCACCGTAGAATACTTATGCTCTTGAGAGAAGCCACTAGTGAAACCTATGGCCCCCGTGCCTATCTTCATCATATTAATCTTCCAATACTTAGTTATTTTCATTGCTTTTATTTTACTTTGCATCTTTATCATAAAAATACCAAAAATATTATCTTATCATATCTATCAGATCTCACTCTCGTAAGTTACCGTGTAAGGATTGACAACCCCTTGTCACGTTGGTTGCGAGGATTTATTTGTTTTTTGTAGGTGCGAGGGACTCGCGTGTAGCCTCCTACTGGATTGATACCTTGGTTCTCAAAAACTGAGGGAAATACTTATGCTACTTTGCTGCACCACCCTTTCCTCTTCAAGGGAAAACCAACGCAAGTGCTCAAGAGGTAGCAAGAAGGATTTCTGGCGCCGTTGCCAGGGAGGTCTACGCAAAAGTCAAACATACCAAGTACCCATCACAAACCCTTATCTCCTGCATTACATTATTTGCCATTTGCCTCTCGTTTTCCTCTCCCCCACTTCACCCTTGCCGTTTTATTCGCCCTCTCTCTTTCTCTATCCTCCCTCTCTTTTTCCATTTGCCTCTTTTTGCCCGTTTCTTGTTTGCTCATATGGTTGGAATAGTTGTTTATTTATTACTAAACAGAGAACCTAAGATCTATGGATCCTCATCCACTTGCTAATCTTTTTAAGAGATCCAATTATGATGAACCAATTGCATGTGAGTTTTGTGCACTAGATTATCTTTATGAGGTTTTGCTTGAAATTCGTGAATCTGAAAAGTGTGATGAATTACTTTATGAAGCGATTCATGATAGATCTTTGAATAAAAAGCATGATTGCAATGAGTTTATTATAAATTCTATTTGTGTAATTTTTTCTAATAATATGCAAAACCCTAAGCTTGGGGATGCTAGTTTTTCTATGTCCTCGACTTGTTGCAATGATCATGATTGGGGTGATTCTTGTTATGATATTGAAAATTTATTTAAGCCCATGATGAATATGAGATTGATAATAGTGTTTGCAATATTATTGAAAGTGGGTTTGTAAGAGTGTCAACTTTAGATCCCACATATTTGGAGAATGTTCAATCTTATGAAATTTTTGATAAAAGTGGGTTTGGAAAGGTCATGACTTTAGTTAATGTTAATCCCACTATTTTGGAAGAGTGTCAACTTTGCATGCATGTGGATCGTGTTGAAAATATTTTATGTGATAGCTATTTTGTTGAATTTGCTTATGATCCTACATGTAATTATTACGAGATAGGAAAATATGGTGGTAGAAATTTTCATCTTAATAAATTACCTCTCGTTATGTTGAGATTGCTATTGTTTCTTTCCGCTTCCTTGCATATGCTAGTTTTTGTTTGCCTTGATAATTTGTTTGCCTATAAGATGCCTATGACTAGGAAGTATGTTAGACTTAGATGTGTTTGTCACGTGTTTTATGATGCTTTCTTTGTGCTTCAATTCTTGTCTTTCATGTGAGCATCATTGAATTATCACTGCCTAGCTATAAGGCTTTAAAGAAAAGCGCTTGTTGGGAGACAACCCAATATTTTTCCTTGCTTTTATTCAATAAATAATTTATCTAGCCTCTGTTTTGGTTGTGTTTTTTGTGTTTAATTAGTGTTTGTGCCAAGTAGAACCGTTGGGAAGACTTGGGGAAAGTCTTGTTAATCTTGCTGTAAAAAAAAGAAACTTTAGCGCTCACGAGAACTACTGCCATTTTTATTTGAAAAGTTCTATTTAGTTAATTCTTTTTGCATATGATTAATAGATAAATTCCTCACGCCCAGGAATTTAGTTTAGAATTTTTTGGGTTCCAGATATTTCGCTAGCTACAGATTACTACAGACTGTTCTGTTTTTGACAGATTCTGTTTTTCGTGTGTTGTTTGCTTATTTTGATGAATCTATGGCTAGTAAAATAGTTTATAAACCATAGAGAAGTTGGAATACAGTAGGTTTAAAACCAATATAAATAAAGAATGAGTTAATTACAGTACCTTTAAGTGGTCTTTTGTTTTCTTTCGCTAACAGAGCCCACAAGATTTTCTACTTTAAGTTTTGTGTTGTGAAGTTTTCAAGTTTTGGGTAAAGATTTGATGGATTATGGAACAAGGAATGGCAAGAGCCTAAGCTTGGGGATTCCCATGGCACCCCCAATATAATCTAAGGACACCTAAAAGCCAAAGCTTGGGGATGCCCTGGATGGCATCCCCTCTTTCGTCTACATCTATCGGTAACTTTACTTGGAGCTATATTTTTATTCACCACATGATATGTGTTTTGCTTGGAGCGTCTTGTATGATTTGAGTATTTATTTTTTAGTTTACAACAATCATCGTTGCTGTACACACCTTTTGAGAGAGGCACACATGATTCGGAAATTATTAGAATACTCTATGTGCTTCACTTATATCTTTTGAGTTATATAGTTTTGCTCTAGTACTTCACTTATATGTTTTAGAGCACGGTGGTGGATTTGTTTTATAGAAACTATTGATCTCTAATGCTTCACTTAGA
Source organism: Triticum urartu (assembly GCF_003073215.2). NCBI lineage: Eukaryota > Viridiplantae > Streptophyta > Magnoliopsida > Poales > Poaceae > Triticum > Triticum urartu. Next base: position 479,495,473 of record NC_053024.1, read on the forward strand.
TTATTTTGAGAGTCTTAAATAGCATGGTAATTTTCTTAAATAATCGTAATATGCTAGGTATACAAGATTAATAATAAAATTCTCTTATGAGTGTGTTGAATACTATGAGAGGTTTGATACTTGATAATTGTTTTGAGATATGGAGATGGTGATATTAGAGTCATGCTAGTTGAGTAGTTGTGAATTTGAGAAATACTTGTGTTAAAGTTTGTGATTCCCGTAGCATGCACGTATGGTGAACCGTTATGTGATGAAGTCGGAGCATGATTTATTTATTGAGTCTCTTCCTTATGAGTGGCGGTCGGGGACGAGCTATGGTCTTTTCCTACCAATCTATCCCCCTAGGAGTATGCACGTAATACTTTGCTTTGATAACTTGTAAATTTTTGCAATAATTATATGAGTTCTTTATGACTAATGTTGAGTCCATGGATTATACACATTCTCACCCTTCCACCATTGCTAGCCTCTCTAATACCGTGCACCTTTTGCCGGTATCATACACCCACCATATACCTTCCTCAAAATAGCCACCATACCTACCTATCATGGCATTTCCATAGCCATTCTGAGATATATTGCCATGCAACTTTCCACCGTTCCGTTTATTATGACACGCTCCATCATTGTCATATTGCTTTGCATGATCATGTAGTTGACATTGTATTTGTGGCAAAGCCACCGTCCATAATCCTTTCATACATGTCACTCATGAGTCATTGCATATCCCTGTACAGCGCCGGAGGCATTCATATAGACTCATATGTTGTTCTAAGTATCGAGTTGTAATTCTTGAGTTGTAAGAAAATAAAAGTGTGATGATCATCATTACTAGAGCATTGTCCCAAGTGAGGAAAGGATGATGGAGACTATGACTTCCCCACAAGTCGGGATGAGACTCCGGACAAAAAACCAAATAAAAAATGATAGAAAAAGAGAGAAGGGACAATGCTACTATCCTTTTACCACACTTGTGCTTCAAAGTAGCACCATGATCTTCATAGTAGAGAGTCTCCTTTGTTATCACCTTCATATACTAGTGGGATTTTTTCATTATAGAACTTGGCTTGTATATTCCAATGACGGGCTTCTTCAAAATGCCTTAGGTCTTCATGAGCAAGCAAGTTGGATGTACACCCACTTAGTTTCTTTTTGAGCTTTCATATACTTATAGCTCTAGTGCATCCGTTGCATGGCAATCCCTACTCACTCACATTGATATCTATTGATGGCCATCTCCATAGCCCGTTGATACGCCTAGTCAATGTGAGACTATATTCTCCCTTTTTGTCTCCTCCACAACCACTATTCTATTCCACCTAAAGTGCTATGTCCATGGCTCACGCTCATGTATTGCGTGAAGATTGAAAAAGTTTTGAGAATGTCAAAAGTATGAAACAATTGCTTGGCTTGTCATCGGGGTTGTGCATGATTTAAATAATTTGTGTGGTGAAGATATAGCATAGCCAGACTATATGATTTTGTAGGGATAACTTTCTTTGGCCATGTTATTTTGAGGAGACATAATTGCTTAGTTAGTATGCTTGAAGTATTATTATTTTTATGTCAATATTGAACTTTTGTCTTGAATCTTTCGGATCTGAATATTCATACCACAATTAAGAAGAATTACATTAAAAATATGCCAAGTAGCATTCCACATCAAAAAAATTCTATTTTTTATCATTTACCTACTCGAGGACGAGCAGGAATTAAGTTTGGGGATGCTTGATACGTCTCCAACGTATCTATAATTTTTGATTGCTCCATGCTATATTATCTACTGTTTTGGACATTATTGGGCTTTATTATCCACTTTTATATTATTTTTAGGACTAACCTATTAACCGGAGGCCCAGCCCAGAATTGCTGTTTTTTGCCTATTTTAGGGTTTTGAAGAAAAGGAATATCAAACGGAGTCCAAACGGAATGAAACCTTCGGGAACGTGATTTTCTCACCGAACATGATCCAGGGGACTTGGACCCTACGTCAAGCAACCAACAGGGAGGCCACGAGGTAGGGGGCGCGCCTACACCCCAGGCGCGCCCTCCACCCTCGTGGGCCCCCTGTTGCTCCACCGACGTACTTCTTCCTCCTATATATACCTACGTACCCCAAACGATCAGATACGGAGCCAAAACCCTAATTCCACCGCTGTAACTTTTTGTATCCATGAGATCCCATCTTGGGGCCTGTTCTGGAGCTCCGCTGGAGGGGGCATCGATCACGAAGGGCTTCTACATCAACACCATAGCCTCTCCGATGAAGTGTGAGTAGTTTACTTCAGACCTTCGGGTCCATAGTTATTAGCAAGATGGCTTCTTCTCTCTTTTTGGATATCAATACAAAGTTCTCCCCCTCTCCTGTGGAGATCTATTCGATGTAATCTTCTTTTGTGGTGTGTTTGTTGAGACCTATGAATTATGGGTTTATGATCAAGTTTACCTATGAACAATATTTGAATCTTCTCTGAATTCTTTTATGTATTATTGGTTATCTTTGCAAGTCTCTTCGAATTATCAGTTTGGTTTGGCCTACTAGATTGATCTTTCTTGCAATGGGAGAAGTGCTTAGCTTTGGGTTCAATCTTGCGTTGTCCTTTCCCAGTGACAGTAGGGGCAACAAGGCACGTATTGTATTGTTGCCATCGAGGATAACAAGATGGTTTTTTTATCATATTGCATGAATTTATCCCTCTACATCATGTCATCTTGCTTAAAGCATTACTCTGTTATCTTGAACTTAATACTCTAGATGCATGCTGGATAGCGGTCGATGTGTGGAGTAATAGTAATAGATGCAGGCAGGAGTCGGTCTACTTGTCTCGGACGTGATGCCTATATACATGATCATACCTAGATATTCTCATAACTATGCTCAATTCTGTCAATTTCTCAGCAGTAATTTGTTCACCCACCGTAGAATACTTATGCTCTTGAGAGAAGCCACTAGTGAAACCTATGGCCCCCAGGTCTATCTTCATCATATTAATCTTCCAATACTTAGTTATTTTCATTGATTTTATTTTACTTTGCATCTTTATCATAAAAATACCAAAAATATTATCTTATCATATCTATCAGATCTCACTCTCGTAAGTGACCGTGTAGGGATTGACTACCCCTTATCGTGTTGGTTGCGAGGATTTATTTGTTTTGTGTAGGTGCGAGGGACTCGCGCGTAGCCTCCTACTGGGTTGATACCTTGGTTCTCAAAAACTTAGGGAAATACTTATGCTACTTTGCTGCACCACCCTTTCCTCTTCAAGGGAAAACCAACGCAAGTGCTCAAGAGGTAGCAAGGACTAATGCGGCCGAACCTCCGTGACGGATACTGGTAGGATGGTCCCTGCGATTGAAGGTGACCGAACAGGCCGACCATGAGTTGAATTTTGGAGCGACTGGCTCTATCGCATAGACGTCTCTTAGCGCATGCTTGCGCTCCCTCTTGGGGATATGGGTGACATATATCATGTTCACAGTTTTGACTTTGGGCGGAAATTTCTTCTGTCCCCCAGTTTTCGGTGCGCGAGGTTCCTCGTCGTCATCCTCACTGGGCGACTCTTTCTCCCTATGTTCGGCATTTAACTTGCCAGCCTGTTTGAAGACCCAACAACTTCTGTTGGTGTGGTTGGCAGGTTTATCAGGAGTGCCGTGGATCTGGCAGGGTCAATCGAGTATTCGGTCCAGACTTGATGAACCGTCTTTGTTTCGTTTGAACGGCTTCTTCCGTTGACCGGATTTGGAGCCACTGAATCCGGCGTTGACTGCTGTATTCTCTGTATCATCATTGTTGCTCCGATGCTTATGTTTGTTGCGTAGGGGTCTTCCGTTGCCGTTTCAGGCTTCGGAAGTGCCGGGGTCGCTGGTACTGTTACTGCTACGGGCTAGCCAGCTATCCTTGCTCATGCAGAAGCGGGTCATTAGTACTATAAGGGCTGCCATGGACTTCGGCTTTGGTTGGCCGAGCTGTCGGGTGATCCATTCGTCGCGGATGCTATGTTTGAAGGCCGCTAGGGCTTCCGCATCCGAACAATCGACAATCTGGTTCTTTTTAATTAGGAACTTGGTCCAGAATTTCGTGGCCGACTCTCCGGGCTGTTGGACTATATGACTGAGGTCATCGGCATCCGGAGGCCGTACATAAGTGCCTTGGAAGTTCTCTCTAAAGGCATCTTCCAAGTCTTCCCAACTTCCAATAGAGTTTTCTGGGAGGCTGTTTAACCAGTGCCTACCTAGCCCCTTAAGTTTTAGGGGAAGGTATTTGATGGCGTGTACATCATCACCGCGAGACATGTGAATGTGGAGAAGAAAATCTTCAATCCATACTGCGGGATCTGTTGTGCTGTTGTATGATTCGATGTTCATGGGTTTAAACCCTTCAGGGAACTTGCCATTACCTCATCGGTGAAGCATAGGGGGTGTGCGACGCCTCTATATCGGGCCAAGTCGCGACGCAGTTCAGATGAAGTTCTTACGTGCTACCTCTTGAGCATGCTTTGGTTTTCCCTTGAAGAGGAAAGGGTGATGCAGCAAAGTAGCGTAAGTATTTCCCTCAGTTTTTGAGAACCAAGGTATCAATCCAGTAGCAGACTACACGCAAATCGCCTAGTACCCGCACAAACAATCAAGAACCTTGCAACCAACGCGATAAAGGGGTTGTCAATCCATTCACGGCCACTTGCAAAAGTGATATCTGATAAATATAATAAGATAAATATTTTTGGTATTTTTGTTGTATAGATTGAAAAATAAAGATTGAAAAATAAAGATTGCAAAATAAATAAATAGTAAACTAGAATTATAGATCGGAAACTTATATGATGTAAAGTAGACCCGGGGGCCATAGGTTTCACTAGTGGCTTCTCTCAAGATATCTAGGCGTGATCATGAACATAGGCATCACGTCCGTGTCAAGTAGACCGAAATGATTCTGCATCTACTACTATTACTCCACACATCGACCGCTATCCAGCATGCATCTAGAGTATTAAGTTCATAAGAACAGAGTAACGCATTAAGCAAGATGACATGATGTAGAGGGATAAACTCAAGAAATATGATATAAACCCCATCTTTTTATCCTCGATGGCAACAATACAATACGTGTCGGTTCCCTTTATCACTGGGATCAAGCACCGCAAGATTGGACCCAAAGCTAAGCACTTCTCCCATTGCAAGAAAGATCAATCTAGTAGGCCAAACCAAACTGACAATTCGAGGAGACTTGTAAAGATATCAAATCATGCATATAATAATTTAGAGAAGAATCAAATATTGTTCATAGATAATCTTGATCATAAACCCACAATTCATCAGATCTCGGCAAACACACCGCAAAAAGTATTACATCGAATGGATCTCCAAGAACATCAAGGAGAACTTTGTATGAGAACCAAAGAGAGAAGAATCCATCTAGCTAATAACTATGGACCCGAAGGTCTATGGTAAATTACTCACGATTCATCGGAGAGGCTATGGTGTTGATGTAGAAGCCTCCGTGATCGAACCCCCCTCCTGTAGATCGCCGGAAAAGGCCCCAAGATGGGATCTCACGGGTACAGAAGGTTGCGGCAGTGGAAAAGTGGTTTCGTGGCTCTCCTAGATGTTTTCAGGGTATAAGAGTATATATAGGCGAAAGAAGTAGGTCGGTGGAGCTACGAGGGGCCCACGAGGGTGGGGGCGCGCTTACCCCCCTAGGCGCACCCTCCTGCCTCATGGCTGCCTCGTTGCGTCTCTGACTTCCACTCCAAGTCTCCTAGATTGCGTTTGTTCCAAGAAAGATCCTCACGAAGGTTTCGTTCCGTTTGGATTCCGTTTGATATTCTTTTTCTGCGAAACACTGAAATAGCCAAAAAAACAGCAACTGGCACTGGGCCTCCGGTTAATAGGTTAGTCCCAAAAATAATGTAAAAGAGCATATTAAATCCCATTAAACATTCAAAACAGATAATATAACAGCATGGAACGATAAAAAATTATAGATACGTTGGAGACGTATCAGCATCCCCAAGCTAAATTCCTGCTCGTCCTCGAGTAGGTAAATGATAAAAACAGAATTTTTTTGATGTGGAATGCTACTTGGCATATTTTTAATGTAATTTCTTCTTACTTGTGGTATGAATATTCAGATCCGAAAGATTCAAGACAAAAGTTCAATATTGACATAAAAATAATAATACTTCAAGCATACTAACTAAGCAATTATGTCTCCTCAAAATAACATGGCCAAATAAAGTTATCCCTACAAAATCATATAGTCTGGCTATGCTCTATCTTCATCACACAAAGTATTTAATCATTCACAACCCCGATGACAAGCCAAGCAATTGCTACATACTTTGATGTTCTCAAACCTTTTCAATTTTCACGCAAGACATGAGCGCGAGCCGTGGACATATCACTATAGGTGGAATAGAATGGTGGTTGCGGAGAAGACAAAAAGGAGAAGATAGTCTCACATCAACTAGGAGTATCAACGGGCTATGGAGATGCCCATCAATAGATATCAATGTGAGTGAGTAGGGATTGCCATGCAATGGATGCACTAGAGCTATAAGTGTATGAAAGCTCAACAAAAGAAACTAAGTGGGTGTGCATCCAACTTGCTTGCTCACAAAGACCTAGGGCATTTTGAGGAAGCCCATCATGGAATTTATAAGCCAAGTTCTACAATGAAAATTCCCACTATTATATGAAAGTGACAAAATAAGAGACTCTCTATCATGAAGATCATGGTGCTACTTTGCAAGTGTGGAAAAGGATAGTAACATTTTCCATTCTCTTTTTCTCTCATTTTTTGGGTGGGCTTCTTTGGTCTCTTTTTTTCGTCTGGAGTCTCATCACGACTTATGGGGGAATCATAGTCTCCATCATCCTTTCCTCACATGGGACAATGCTCTAACAATGAAGATCATCACACTTTTATTTACTTACAACTCAAGAATTACAACTCGTTACTTAGAACAAATATGACTCTATGTGAATGCTTCCGGCGGTGTACCGGGATATGCAATGAATCAAGAGTGACATGCATGAAAGAATTATGAACGGTGGCTTTGCCACAAATACGATGTCAACTACATGATCATGCAAAGCAATATGACAATGATGGAGCGTGTCATAATAAATGGAACGGTGGAAAGTTGCATGGCAATATATCTTGGAATGGCTATGGAAATGCCATAATAGGTTGGTATGGTGGCTGTTTTGAGGAAGGTATATGGTGGGTGTATGATACCGGTGAAAGGTGCGCGGTATTAGAGAGGCTAGCAATGGTGGAAGGGTGAGAGTGCGTATAATCCATGGACTCAACATTAGTCATAAAGAACTCACATACTTATTGCGAAAATCTATTAGTTATCGAAACAAAGTACTATACGCATGCTCCTAGGGGGATAGATTGGTAGGAAAAGACCATCGCTCGTCCCTGACTGCCACTCATAAGGAAGACAATCAATAAATAAATCATATTCCGACTTCATCACATAACGGTGCACCATACGTGCATGCTATGGGAATCACAAACTTTAACACAAGTATCTCTCAAATTCACAACTACTCAACTAGCATGACTCTAATATCACCATCTTCATATCTCAAAACAATCATAAGGAATCAAACTTCTCATAATCTTAAATGCACAATCCCTGGGGGGCCTGGCACGCCCAGGTGGGTTGTGCCCACCTAGTGGCCCCTCTGGTGTTTATTGGCTCCAGTATTTCTTATATATTCCATATAAAATCTCCGTAAAGTTTCAGCTCATTTGGAGTTGTGCAAAATAGGTGGCCTGACGTAGCTTTTTCAGGTCCAGATTTCCAGCTGCTTGAATTCTCCCTCTTGGTGTGTTCCTTGCAAATTATGATAGAAAAGGCATTAGAATTACTCCAAAAAGCATTATTATGGATAAAAAATTATAAATAACAATAAGAAAACATGATGCAAAAATGGATGTTTCAACTCCCCCAAGCTTAGACCTCGCTTGTCCTCAAGCGAAACTAAAATCAAAAAACATGTGCACATGCTTTGAGAGAGAGGTGTCGATAAAAACAAAATACGGGCATAGAAGCATCATGTTGATTATTATAACATCAACAAAATTAAACATAGGACTTTTATCATAGAACTTTTATCATATACTTCTCATGAATAAGTAATAGTTCATCACACAATTGAAGTATAAAGCAAAAAATCTGTTAGAAACCAACAAACTATGTTCTCAGTCAACTTTGCAACTACATTTCATCATCTTTTCAGGAAGGGTCACGTGTCGGAGCCTTTAGGCAAGTCCACATACTCAACCACCATATAGTATTCTATGATTGCTAACACTCATCTTGTACCCATGAACAACACGTTTCAACCGAACACATAGAAAGATAGGGGCTTATGATTTTGCCTCCCAACATACTCACCTCAAGGGTGATGTCAACAATGATAACTCATGCTATCTATATTCAACTGGACATATGTGCCTAGATATTTCCTCACCACACGATGCTTGCCAAAGGAGAAAAATAAAAGGAATAGAGAGAAGAACTTTGACTCTTTGCATAAAAGTAAAAGATAGGCCCTTCGCAGAGGGAAGTAGAGGTTGCCATGCGTTTATTTCTTTGTATGCTCAATCCCTTAGTGCAAGAGAATGTCATGTTGTATTGCCCCTTATGATGACAACCTTTGTTATGCAGTCTGTCGCTTTTATTCTTTGTCATCCAAGTTCATACAACTCTCAATTTTCTCTTACACTAAATGATCTCACACTTCTAGAAGCAATTTCTATTGCCTTTTTGCACCGATGACAACTTACTTGAGGGATCTTGCTCAATCCCTAGGTAGGTATGGTGGACGCTTGAATTTTTTTTGGGTTTAAGGGTTTTTAGATGCACAAGTAGTATCTCTACTTAGTACGAAATTTTTGGCTAGCAACGATAGGGGGAAAGCACCACAAGTTAAAGGATCTATGACAATATGACTTATATGTGAATATAAACAAACATAAACCATTAAGTTATCTTCCTTGTCCAACATCAACAATTTTGGCATATAATATTTTGATGAGGGCTCACAATCACAAAAGATTTATAGGATAGTATATCTATATGTGAATCTTCTCTTCCGTTATTAATTCTTTCATGAGTTGCATCATTGACTAATGCTATGTTTGTCAATCTCTAATAAAATTTTCTACTCATACTTTTCCTTATGTGGTTCTATCACCTACCATAGGATTAGTATATAATCTTTTCATTATTTATTTCCTTTCTTCATTTATTTCATTTCTTTTTTTTCTTCATTATTTCTTTTCTTTATTTGCAACATGAAAGCAAAGAAAGTAATAACTCAAACAAACTTTATTATATAACTTGCACACGATTACAAGGATAGATCACTAAGCAAACTCTCAAAGAAGAAAGGATCGAACTAAACTTTTATTCATATAAATCAAAAGGATCAGACTAAAATAAGTAAAATAAAAAGGGTAGTGTGATGATACGATACTGGGGCACCTCCCTCAAGCTTGGTGGAAGCCAAGGGGAGTGCCCATACCCGATACTCAATTTTCTTTTGGTGGTGAAGAAGATGATGGTGGTGGTGATAACTGTGCCATCAAATTTTTCATAGTGTAGTTGAGGAGAGCAGTTTCCTCTTTTAAATCATCCACCTCCAACTCCAGCTTCAAGGTCTTGTCACATAAATCTCCTTTGCTTTTCTGCCGAAAACGAGAAGGAATCGATCGGTTATTAGACCGGTTAGCTCTTTGAGGAAGACTGGACTTCTTGAATTTTATGTGCATATCCCCAGGTTGAGGTAGAGAAACATCCTCCTCCTCCGAGCTTGAATCATCAATGATCATCAAGTGAACATCCTCCTCGTCATCCGTACTTCGACCACAAGGAGATAGGTCTGCATAGGTCTTTGGGTCAGCAATGAGATGTGAGACATAGTTCTCACCATAGGAGTCTTGGGATGACATAATGTCAGATTTAAGCAGAAAACAACAAGAAAAGAGAACAGAGGATTTCTTTGTGATACGGTGATCAACAGGTTTGGGAAGTATATATAGATTTTTTTCATGGAGGACAAGTATATGGAAGAAAAACAGAGTACGGAAGGTGTCCCAGGTGGGCACAACCCACGTGGGCGCGCCAGGCCTGGCGCGCCCTGGTGTCTTGTGCCCACCAGGGGACGCTTCTTGGAATTTTCTTTATTTCCAAAATTTTAAAATATTCCACAACTGATAAAAAATATTTTTGTAGATTTTTTGGAGTCCGTTTACTTACCGTATCACGTACCTCTTTATTTTCATGATTCTGGAGTGTTCCGGAAGGACTCTTTTATGTGTTCTTCCGGTGTCAAAGTTTGGATAATATTACTTTCAAAATTGATAGGCGTACCTAATATGTAATGCTTTATTCGTTGCCCATTGAAAACCTTCGGTTTAGTACCTTTGGAATTATTTATTTTGATGGCACCAGACCAGTAAACCTCCTCGATGACATATGGGCCTTCCCATTTCGAGAGGAGCTTCCCTGCAAAAAAATCTAAAATGAGAGTTGTACAAAAGAACATATTCTCCAACTTTAAACTCACGCTTTTGAATTCTTTTGTCATGCCATCTTTTAACTTTTTCTTTGAATAACTTTGCATTTTCATATGCTTGGGTTCTCCGTTCATCTAGGGAGCTTATATCAAATAACCTCTTTTCACTAGCAAGTTTGAAATCATAGTTGAGTTCTTTAACTGCCCAATATGCTTTATGTTCTAACTCAAGAGGAAAATGACAATCTTTTCCATAAGCCATTTTATAAGGAGACATACCCGTAGGATTTTTATAAGCTGTTCTGTCAGCCCAAAGTGCGTCATCTAATTTCTTAGACCAATTCTTCCTGGACCTATTAACAGTCTTTTGCAAAATTAATTTTATTTATCTATTGCTAAGTTCAACTTGACCACTAGACTAAGGATGATAGGGTGACGCAATTCTATGGTTAACACCATATTTAGCAAGCATCTTACAGAAAGCACCATGAATAAAGTGTGAACCACCATCAGTCATTAAATATCCATGGACTCCAAACCTTGGGAAAATAACTTCCTTAAGCATTTTATTAGAGGTGTTGTGATCAGCACTGCTGGTTGGAATAGCTTCTACCCATTTAGTAACATAGTCAACAACAACCAAAATATGTGTATACCCATTAGAGGAAGGAAAAGGTCCCATGTAATCAAATCCCCAAACATCAAATGGTTCAACAACAAGTGAATAATTCATAGGAATTTCTTGAAGCTTACCGATATTACCTATTCTTTGACATTCATTACAAGAAGAGATAAACTTACGGGCATCCTTGAAGAGAGTAGGCCAATAAAATCTAGATTGCAATACCTTATGAGCAGTTCTATCTCCAACATGATGCCCTCCGTAAGCCTCAGAGTGACATTTCTGTAGGATTTGTCCCAATTCATGCTCAGGTACACAACGCCTAATAATACCATCTACTCCTTCTTTATGAAGATGTGGGTCATCCCAAAAGTAATGTCTTAAATCATAGAAGAATTTTTTCTTTTGCTAGTATGTAAAGCTAGGTGGTAGATATTTAGCAACAATGTAATTAGCATAGTCAACATACCAAGGAGTACCATTAGCAACAATTATTGCAGCTAACTGCTCATCAGGAAAACTATCATCAATATGTAGTGGGTCATCAAGCACATTTTCAAGCCTAGACAAATTATCAGCAACGGGGTTCTCAACTCCTTTTCTATCAATGATATGTAAATCAAATTCTTGTAACAAGAGAACCCAACGAACAAGTCTAGGTTTAGCATTTTTATTTTCCATAAGATATTTAATAGCAGCATGGTCTGTGTGAACAGTTACTTTGGAATCAACAATATAAGTTCTAAATTTATCACAAGCAAATGCTACTACTAAGAATTCTCTTTCAGTAGTAGCATAATTTCTTTGTGCACTGTCTAGAGTTTTACTAGCATAGTGAATAACATTTAGTTTCTTATCAACTCATTGTCCTAGAACATCACCAATAGCATAATCACTAGCATCACACATAATTTGAAAAGGCAAGTTCCAATCAGGTGGTTGAACAATAGGTGCAGTAATTAAGGCTTTTTTGAGTGTTTCAAAGGCTTCAAGACAATCATCATAAAAAACAAAAGGGATATACTTTTGCAAGAGATTAGTAAGAGGCCTAGAAATTTTAGAAAAGTCTTTGATAAATCTCCTATAGAAACCAACATGACCTAGGAAACTACGAATACCTTTGATGTCCTTAGGACATGACATTTTCTCAATTGCATCAACCTTAGCTTGGTCCGCTTCAATACATCTTTCAGAAATTTTATGACCCAAGACAATGCCTTCATTAACCATAAAGTGGCACTTCTCCCAATTCAAGACAAGATTTGTTTGTTCACATCTCTACAAAACTCGATCAAGATTGCTTAAACAATCATCAAAAGACTGCCCATAAATAGAGAAGTCATCCATGAAAACTTCAACAATATTTTCACAAAAATCAAAGAATATAGCCATCATGCATCTTTAAAAGGTAGCAGGTGCATTACATAAACCAAAAGGCATATGTCTATAAGCATAGGTTCCAAAAGGAAAAGTAAAAGTGCTCTTTTCTTGATCAGGTTGAGAAACAGGTATTTGTGAAAAGCCAGAATATCCATCAAGGAAGCAAAAGTGTGTGTGCTTATATAATCTTTCAAGCATTTGATCAATAAAAGGAGAGGGTAATGATCTTTTCTAGTTGCTTTATTAAATGTTCTAAAATCAATTACCATTCTATAGCCTGTAACAATTCTTTGTGGAATAAGTTCATTCTTATCATTAAGAACAATAGTGATACCTCCTTTCTTAGGAACACAATGAACAAAACTTACCCATCTACTATCAGCTATGGGATAGATAATACCTGCTTCCAGAAGTTTTAATATTTCCGTTCTTACCACTTCTTTCATCTTCGGATTTAACCGACATTGGTGATCAACAACTAGTTTAGCATCAGGTTCCATATTAATTTTGTGCTGACATAGAGTGGGACTAATGCCCTTTAAATCATCGAGATTATATCCAATAGAAGCTCAGTACTTCCTTAGAACTTTCAATAATCTTTCTTCTTCATGTTCTGAAAGGTTAGCACTAATAATAACAGGATATATTTTATTTTCATCAAGATAAGCATATTTCAAAGTGTTTGGCAATTATTTTAATTCAAACACAGGATCACCTTTAGGTGGAGGAGGATCTCCAAGAGTTTCAATAGGCAAATTGTGTTTAAGCAGAGGACGTTGTTCAAAGAAAACTTTATCCATTTCATTTCTTTCATGCATTTGTAAATCATTCTCATGGTCTAGCAAATATTGTTCTAAAGGATCAGTAGGTGGTACAACAATAGAAGCAATACCAATTAATTCATCCTTACTAGGCAAATCTTTTTCATGATGATTTCTACTAAACTTGGAAATATTAAACTCATGAAACTCATCACCAAAGCTAACACCAATAGTTTGTTTCTTACAATCTATCTTAGCATTAACTGTATTCAAGAAAGGTCTACCAAAGATAATGGGACATAAGTCGTCTTGTGGGGAACCAAGAACATGAAAATCAGTAGGGTATTTAATTTTCCCACACAATACTTCAACATGTCTAACAATCCCAAATGGTGATTTGGTGTCTCTATTAGCAAGTTTAATAGTAACATCAATTTCTTCTATCTCAGTAGGTGCTATTTCTTTCATGATTTCTTCATATAAAGTGTAAGGAATAGCACTCACACTAGCACCCATGTCACATAAACCATTATAACAATGATCTCCTATTTTAACTGAAATAACAGGCATGTCAACAACAAGTCTATGTTTATCTCTTTTACCACGTTTAGCAATTCTAGCAGCTTCTTCACAGAAGTAAATAAGATGCCCATCCATATCTTCTTCTAAGAGATCTTTAACCATAGCAATACTAGGTTCAACTTTAGTTTGTTCATCAGGTTTAGGTGTTCTAATATAGCTTTTGTTAACCATAGTTGATACTTTAGCATGTTCCTTGATCCTAACAGGGAAAGGTGGTTTCTCAATATAAGCAGAAGGAACAACTGGATCAACAATATAAAGTATAGTTTCCTCTTTAACTGGAATTGGTTCTTTAATTTCTTCTTTAATAGGTGGGTGATATTTAAAACACTTCTCCTTAGGGATTTCAACATGAGTAGAAAATGATTCACAAAAGGAGGCTACTATCTCAGAGTCAAGTCCATATTTAGTGCTAAACTTTTGAAAAGCATCGGTATCAATAAAAAATTTAACACAATCATACTTAAGTTTAATACCCGACTCTTTACCTTCATAGAGTTCCCAATATTCAAAGTTGCGTTTAATTCTTTCCGAAAGATCCCACCGGAATTCAATAGTCTTCTTCATAAATGAACCAGCACAAGAAGTATCAAGCATGGTTTGATCACTACAAGAAAGCCAAGCATAAAAATTATGGATAATAATTTCTTTTGAGAGCTCATGACTGGGGAATGAATATAACATTGACTTAAGCCTCCCCCTAGCTAGATAGATACTTTCTCCTTCACGAGGCCAAAAATTATATATATATAATTCCGATCATGATGAACTAGATGCATAGGATAATTTTTTTGGTGGAACTCCAATTTCAAACGATTCCAATTCCATGATCCAATATCATCACATAGCCTATACCATGCCAATGCTTTTCCCTTCAAAGATAAAGGGAAAAACTTTCTCATAACTTCATCTCCGGGTAAACCTGCAAGCTTAAACAATCCACAAATTTGTTCCACATATATCAAGTGCATATCAGGATGTTCAGTTCCATCTCCTGCATAAGGATTAGCTCGCAGTTGTTCTATCATACCTGAAGGAATTTCATATTAAATATTTTCAGTAGGTGCAGTAGGTTGAGGGGTAGATAATTGTGGTTCCGAGGTGAAGATACCCTGAACAAACTCCTCAAAGGATTGTTTTCCATAGTAACAAGTGACAATAAATTTCAGCACACTATATAAATGTTTCCTTACCAAATTCCAATTACCAAAGGCGCTTCACTCCCCGGCAATGGTGCCAGAAAATAACCTTGATGACCCACAAGTATAGGGGATCAATTGTAGCTATTTTCGATAAGTAAGAGTGTCGAACCCAACAAGGAGCAGAAGGAAATGACAAGTAGTTTCTGGTAAGGTATTGTCTGCAAGTGCTGAAATTATAAGTAGCGAGTAGTTTGATAGCAAGATAATTTGTAACGAGCAAGTAACGATAATAGTAACAAAGGTGAAGCAAGGTAGCCCAATCCTTTTGAGGCAAGGCCAAAACGGTCTCTTATGATAAGCAAAGCGTTCTTGAGGGTACACGGGAATTTCATCTAGTCACTTTCATCATGTTGGTTTGATTTGTGTTCGCTACTTTGATAATTTGATATGTGGGTGGACCGCTCATCACAAGGCATTGCATGACAAGACAAGCATACCTACAGCAAGATGGCATGTTCATGAAGCTAACCATGGAAAGATCAAGTTCCAAGCGTGCATGGATCAACTACAACAACCATGACAAAATTGATTAACACGTAAACAATCTGCCGGGAACATTTTATAGCAAAAGTAGAGCAAGATTAAGACATGCCAGGGCACTCCATAAATGCAAACATGGGCATGGATGGATAGAGCATAACCATATGTCCAAAACACCCTTACTGAAGATACCCAAAACAAGGATGGATCTCACTGTAGCATCATGTTTAAATGGCATGAAAATAACAGCAGGGAAATGACTTAGTAAAATCCAAAGTCCCTGAAATCTGCAATATCACGAAGGCTACTTTGTATGCTTGTGCTAGTCACCACATAGATCACAAAAATACATGGCAAGCACCCCTGTAAAGATCGCATGGCAAAGTTCAAAACACATGTAGAGCACATGCCCATATGAAGCACACATCAAATGTGACAAAAATGGCAAATCACCCTAAACCGATAAGTAGCAGCAGTAAACATTTTATAGCACTCTTGCATCAATGATTTGGGCATCAATATGGACTCAAACAAGCATGCCACAATGGAATGAAATGAAGAGCATCTCATAATGAACATTTTGATATATCATATCCATGAAACGGAGCTACGGTGATGGAGTTATGATGGGTTGAACAGAGCATGAAAATATATGGATTCGGGGACTTGGAGAAAAATCAACCTCCGAGAAAGTCAATGCGGGACGGAGAGATCCCGGGACGGAGTGGATCGGGACGGATCCGGGGTGTTTGGTTCGCGGGGTTGGTGGATCTGATCCCGACGATCGGATCCGGCCGGAGTGGAGCTCCGGCGAGCTCCCGCGAGCTCCGGCGACGACGGAGATGACGGGGAGGCGGCGCGGTATGACGGAGGAGGCTGGGGCGACGACGGGTGAGGGCGGCCGGCGAGCCATGCGGCGGCGGCCATAGGCGGGCGGTGAGGCCGGGCAGCGCTAGGCGGCTGGGACGCGGGCGTGTGGTGGCGGCGGCGCTAGGGCGGCGGAGACGCGGCCGGCGAAGGCGAGCGGAGCGGCGCCGGTGAGGCGCGCGGCGGCGCGGCAGCGTTGGCGGCGGGGACGGGCGACGCGGCGAGGGACGGGCGGCGCGCGGGCCCGGTCGCGCCCGGGACGGGTCGGCTGTGGTCCAGGTGGGCCGCGGCGGTGGGAGGCGACGCGGGGATAGGTGGCACAGTCCGATTGGATGAGGGGGCGATGGCGGACATGTCCGGCACGCGGTGGACGTGTCCGGCGGCGCGAGGAGGAAGACTGCTAGGGTTAGACCGCGAATTTTTTGGAGAGGGACACATATTTATAGGTAGAAGGAGGTAGGAGTTTCCAAATGAGGTGTAGTTTTCACCCACACGATCGTGATCCGACAACGGAGGACATGGGAGTGGTTTGGATGGGTTATTGGGCCATTTTGGAGGGGTGTTGGGCTGCAACACATATGAGGCCTTTACGGTTCCCCGGTTAACCGTTGGAGCATCAAACGGACTCCAAATGACATGAAATTTGACAGGCGGTCTACCAGTGGTGTACCAAGGCCACTTGGCAAATCTCGGTCCATTCCAAGAATGTTTAACACCCACTCACAAAAGAGACAAAAGGGGGACGCCGGAGGACGTAGGAGTGTCGGATTGCAAAACGGACAACGGGGAAAAAGCTCGGATGCCTGAGACGAACATGTATGCAAATGCGATGCACATGATGACATTATATGAAATGCATGATATGAAAAAAATGCAAAACAAACACAAAACCCAACCACTAAAGAAATATCGCATCGCATCTCCGAAAAAGGCAAGAGTCGGAGTACAAATATGGAAAGTTGTATCCAGGGCGTTACAACACAACACCACTAAGGGAATAACAACATACATACTATCAAAATATCAAACACATATCAAGTTCACATGATTACTTGCAACATGATTTCTCCAGTCACCTCAAGAACGAAAGTAACTACTCACAAATGATAAACATGTTCATGATCAGAGGAGTATTAAATAGCATAATGGATCTGAACATATAATCTTCCACCAAATAAACCATATAGTAATCAACTACACACTACTACAGGATGCTGCTAACACGACACTATGATCAGAGACCCTTTGACAAAACTGTGTGTAATGCATTAATCGCAAACGGTGATGTAAAAAAACTATCAAAAAGATGCAAAACATTTGCGATGAATGATACATCAAACACGGTTCAGATTTTAGTTGTGTGTGCGATGAGGGGCATACGGTTGATCTGTACGAACTGTTTGCAATGAGACAGAACAACAGAAACGGGCAGCCAGATCAACATGTGTGCGATATACGGCATACAATTCACTCCTATGAACCGTTTGTGATGATTGAGGTGAACACAAATGATTCGGCGTAACAAGATGTGTGTGATACCCGACAAACAGGTTGGTAATCAGAATTGTGTGCGATCATTATAGACAGCCCATACGGTCATTTTTGTGAATTGTGTGCTCGTCAGGGCACACAGTTCAACAAACCAACCTATTGGTGATAATGTAGAAGATCTCTGTAAAATACATATTACTAACCGTCTACGATGAGATTGACAAGATAAACAGAGATATATACAGTCTGCTTAATTTAGTCCTTCTTCTTGTTGTTGTTGTTGTTGGATGGCCCCGCGACATCGTCTTGGCGAGGACACTTCTTGCCGCTGACCGTTGGCTTTTCATCGCCGCCGCCACCGCCATCGTCATTGTTGTTGTTGTCGTCGTCCTCCTCCTCATTCGACCATTCCTCCTCATCATCATCGTCGTCCTCCTCTTCATCCTCTGACGGCTCCTCGTCTATCTGGTTGTCGTCTGACGACTCCGGAGGCAGCGTCCCTTCCATGAACCGGATATAATCGAGGTCTGGGCTCGACGCTGGACTCATGGAAGACGAGTTGGATGATTTCGATGTTGACCTATCATCGGGCGCCAGACTACTGGCCGAACTGTCGTCCTTGCTGTCTCTCGAGATGGCTGCAGGGTGTGTGCCGGTGTGTAGCGCGGCCTGGCGGGGACGATGAAGATGGTGGACACTTAAGCGGGGTATGCAGAGAAGAGGAACTGCCAATTGAAGGCGGGTTGACGTATTATCTAACCGCTGATATAATCAACCGCAATTATTTGTACCCAGTCGCTCCAAATTCCCGGGGTTGTGCAGGACTCCTATTGCCTATTTGGATGGTTTCATTTTTCAGGACAAAAACAAGGAATGACTTTTGGGATTATGCACCGGTACCGGTACGAACGGAGTAGGACAGTTGGCAAGCAATACATTGAGCTCTTCTTATTGATAAAGCGAGTAATAATCAAACTAGAAAGGAAAAGAAAAAAGACAAAAAAATATATGCACGAATCTTTGCGTAACATCAATGGCATAGGACCTAGGTGTGCATTACGTAGAGCACATCTAGATGTGCTTTAGCAATACTGTCAAACAAAACCCCTAATCATCATTGCAAATAGCGCACAGAACATGGCTAATGTGACAACCACAACTACACATGCTAGTTCCTTCTTGTCTCTTGCTTTCATCTGTTGCGTGTGATTGATTCTTTCTTGCTTCATTGTACTGATTGTACATTCCAGATCAACCAGTTTCTTCTTCAGCTTTACGTTATCTTCTACAAGCTTGGTGATAACACTCCGAGCCGTGCCATGCCATTCTTCATCCAACCAGTTAACAAAAGCACAAGCCTCATATCCCTGCCAATGTTAAATAGTATTCTGGATGAGCAGTGGCATTAACTGAAGTAAAATGATGAACTTAATTAGCACTAACCTCTAAGGGGCAACTGAGAAACCACCTGCCAATGTCGAATCCCTCCGTGCATACACGTCGAGCGGGAGTGTGCCTGTGCACACAACTCAGCTTTTGGTACTTCTCGGTGGCGCAAAACTCGGAGTCGAACTCGTGTTGCAGGAGTCTGGAGTCATGCTCTGGATCCGGCAGCAGATCGCTTTCCGGGGGGGTCATTCAGGATGGATTCAGCAAAGAGCTATACTTTGGACATGCTAAAAATGATTGGGATAGATTGGAACCTGACAGGACGATTCGGATCCGTAGTACACCTGCCTTCTGATGACCTTAGGCAAGTGCTCGGCAGCGATCGCCGTCGTGGCGGCAATACGAGCAGGAGTAGCCGCACCAAAACCATCAGCACCACTCATTCGCATTCCCCCAATGTCAGCGCCACATGAGGGGATTTGGAGGCTATGTAGGGATTTGGGGGAAATGGGGAAACTGTGGAGATAAGCTAACGGTCGCGAACTATTTATGGCACTATATGTTGTATATGGCACACTATTTATACATGTCGTTTGTGTTAGGTATTACAACGTCACACACAACTTCCGCACCAAACTATGTGAGAAGACAACGTAGGTTAGACACGGTTGTTGTTACATAACCGGATGTGGTGTACTACACTGTCCATATAATTGAGTTACGGTGAGATACCGTGTAAACAGCCGCTCTACGGATGTCCGTAAAAAAACAGCCGCTCTGCATATAGAGATGGCGGCGGCGGCCTAGGTAGCGCTACTGGAGAAGAGGTCAATCCTCGGTCAGTGGGCGGTGGCGACGTCATAGGAGGTCAATCCTCAGTCTGCGGCGGGAGATAGGAGGAGCTCAACCATCGAGGTTGGCGGCAGCGTGATTCGAGCACATCCATTGCGGTCGATGGCGGGATGGTGGAGGTCGAAGTTCATGCGGCAGCCGCCCTAAGCTTTGCTCCACGACCCTGCTATCTTGGGCTCTTGGCGTGCCGCCGCATCGCGCTTGTCTATCTGCTGGGTGGAGGTTGCCGCGCGGCTAATTAATTAAGGTATTATTTTCGTGAGTAGCTTAATTAAGGTATTCAATTCCGAAGTGTAGTGCTGTACCAGTACTCTGCGTGTAAATTGACTGGCAATTAATTTTTGTCATTGCACAGCTGGATAACAACATGGAGCACCCTCGGTAATTATTAAAATAAGGGCCATTTGCATTTCTGCCCCTAACTCGAACCACCTACTCAGATTTGCCCCTAATTTCAAAGCATGCTCAAATTTGCCCCTCTGCCGTTAAGTCACTAGTCAGAAATGCCCTTCCGTCCAGTCAAAGGCCTTTGACCATCAAAGGCCCATGTGTACTGTAGCAGACGGAAAGTGCTACAGTACTGTACGGAAGGGTATTTCTGAGTAGTGACTTAATGGCGGAGGGGCAAATTTGAGCATGCTTCAAAATTAGGGGAAAATCTGAGTAGTGGGTTCGAGTTAGGAGCACAGATGTAAATGTCCCTTAAAATAAAACCTTGTGATTTATGCACGCATCTTTGGGAGCAGTTAATCCGTGTATTAATGTTGTTGTTTTGTTTTTAATTACCATTCATGTGCTGCAGATGGAACGATCTCGATGGGTGAAGAAACGGAAAACCATAGATTTTATCAGTTGTGACAGCCTGGTTTTTGCCCTCCTTTATTTGACTAATTTTTTTTATTTCGTTTGATTTTGAAATTTGGAGATTTTTGAATATTTTCATATGGACTTAAACACTTGGGTACCCTTGGCTTTCACCCAAGTGCCTCATTCCCCATCTAATCATCATTCACTCTCTGATTCTACCCAAAATAATATTTGGAATATTTTTCTTTAATGAAAAATATTCATTTTTCCTCTCCAAAACCCTAGCTAGTTCAATGAGCCCCAAAGCAACGCCAATTTTTCTTGCCCACAAAAATCTAAGAAATTCACATATATTCTCTGAACCCTTGGGCACCTTCGTGAGCAAAAATATTGTACCACTTTTTGGAATACTTTTGCTATAGAAAATATTTTCTGTTCTGGACAGAAATGGTGGTTTCTACAGGAACTACCATTTTACTTGCTCCATTGTGCCTGGTTTTTCTTGTGCATCATCACCTTAGTAGATGATTGCTAACCTCAAAAGCACAGGCTCTAATTCCTAGCCATTTTACCTCAGTAACCTCTCAAAGTTACTGATCAGAAACTTACCAAACGTGTGAAATCTTTTCTACTGCATCTGGAGTCAAACCAAAGCGTGGGAATCTTCAAAACTACCACGAACAACAAGCCAGGCATGATCTTTGGACGTTGGTCGGCCTGAGGGCAGAGTTCACACGGTGATCACGCATGTCCACGATGCCAGCCTGCGTGTCGATGCATTTTGAGTGCCGCCGAGCGCTCTGTTTCGCGCGTGCTCGCTTCCCTGACTGCCATGGAGTGCCAAACTGCGCCATCATCCTCATCTCAACTCCCTTAAATCCCCCCTGGCACTCGCCGACGCTGGAGCTTGCCGCAGTGAGCACGGGCGTGGTTCGGCCAACGTAACAGTGCGGTGCGCACTATGCTCGTCGCCTTCTCCTTGATCCTGTGCTCCTATCCGTTCGCCCATAGTCTCCGCGTGAGCTGCGTCGCCTTCTCCTTCTCTCACTAACACCGCTCGTCGCCGGGCGCAGTGTCCAGGTGTCGCCGGCGGAGCCCGATCCACTCCTCGCTGCTCGCCTATAAATGGAGCCACCCCCAGTGTAACGCCTCGAGACCGATATGCCAGGTGTCGTTCAGTTATTCGCTGGTGTTGCCTTGTCATTCCTTGCGTGTCATGCATTGCATATCATGTCATCATGCGCATTTCATTTGCATACGTGTTCGTCTCACGCATCATCCGAGCATTTTCCCCGTTGTCCGTTTTGCAATCCGGCGTTCCGTTCTTCTCCGGTGGTCATTTCTACCTTTCTTTCATGTGTGGGGATTAAACATTTCCGGATTGGACCGAGTCTTGCCAAGCGGCCTTGGTTTACTACCGGTAGACCGCCTGTCAAGTTTCGTACCATTTGGACTTCGTTTGATACTCCAACGGTTAACCGAGGGACCGAAGAAGGCCTCGTGTGTGTTGCAGCCCAACACCCTTCCAATTTGGCCCAAAACCCACCTAACTCTGCTCCATCATCTCGGTCGTTCGATCACGATCGCGTGGCCGAAAACCGCACCTCATTTGGACTCTCCTAGCTCCCTCTATGCCTATATAACACCCCCCCCCGAAATTCGCGGTTCATCTTCCCTAACCCTAAAAATTCTCAGATCCGCGCCGCCGGACATTTCTCCCACCACCGGCCGGACATGTCCGCTGCTGCCTCCGCCACCTCTCTCCGCCCAATGGGAGCGCGACACGTCACCCCGCCGCCGCTTCCCCTCCACTCACCGCGCGCCACGTCAGCGCCCAGCCTCCCCACTTCGCTGCGCCACCCGCCGGCTCAGATCCGGCCCGCGCGGGGCCGAACTGGGCCAGTTCCCGCGCCGCCGCCTGGCCGCTCATCGTCTCCTCGCACGTCCGCGCGCCTCGCCGGAGTCCGGCCATCGCTGGAGTGGCCGCCACCGGAGTTTCACCCCGCCGCCTCGTCAGAGTCGTCGTGGGCTCGCCGACCTCGTCCGTCGCCGGATCCGGGGACCCCACGCCCGGATCCGCGCGTTCCCTGCCCTCGCCGGCCTCCTCCGCCCCTCCTTGCCGCTGCCCGCCGGTGAACGGCGCCGCCGCCGCCCCCTGCCTCCCTCGATCCAGGCGGGATCGAGGAGGACGCCCTGCGCCTCGTGGGCCCCTGCGCAGCTTCCGCGCCGGCCCAGCCTTCCGCACCAGCCTGCCTCCTTCTGCATGGGCCGAAGCTCCAAGGCCCAGCTTCCCGCTGCCAGCGCCCGAGTCCGGCCCAGCCCCAGCCGGCCTTGCCTCGGCCTCCTTCCTCCTCTGTTGGGCCAGGCCCAGGGTGAGCCGCCCCAGCGCCCCCTCCTCTTGCTATTCTTTCCCTGCTGCTGGGCTAAGCCAGATTTGGCCCGTGATGTTTTTTTTCAGCGTCTGGACGATTTGTCTATTATTCCGGAGATTGCTGTTTTACAGATTAGTCCCCCTAGTTCATGCATTTAAAAACTCACTAACCGTGCATCCGATTAAAATGTTTTATATATGAAACTTGCTCAGAATTTTGTGTAGTTTAATAATATCCAACTTTCAGCTATGTTTAAAATAATTAAAATGTTGTTTGCATTAATTTGCTCCTATGCCATGCTAAAATGATTTAATTCATAACTAAATAACCGTAGCTCCGTTTTTAATAATCTTTATATGTAAATGGGGTAGAAAAATGCCTAGTTTAACATGGTGGCATCATCTTGCATGTTTAATAACTCTAAAATCTGGTTTAGGGCAGAACAGTACCTAACCTAAAATATGCATATGAGGATTTACCGGAATTGTTGTTCGTTGCTTCCGGCCTCATTTAAACTTGCCTAGATAGGTAGTTTTGTTGTGCTTCACCTCTTGCCATGTTAAACAACATTTAATATTGTTGGGGTACATAAACGAGAGAGAACTAAATAATTGACGTGGTGTCTTGTCAATATGCATCCCGATGCATATTGAGCTCCACTTAATTTGTAGGATTGCTTGTGCTCCTTGCCATGCCATGCATACTTAAACCGGACATGCATCATACTTGGTTGTGCATCTTGCCATGTCTATGTGGAGGTTGTTTACCATGATTGTTTGCTTCTTTCCGGTGTTGCTTCTTCGGGTTGGTTCCGATAACGTCGAGGTTGTGAGGATCCGTTCGTCTACGTTCGTTTGTCTTCTTCATGGACTCGTTCTTCTTCCTTGCGGGATTTCAGGCAAGATGATCATACCCTTGAAATCACTACTATCTTTGCTATGCTAGTTTGCTCGCTCTTGCTATGCCAATGCTACGATGCCTACCTTTTGCTTGTCAGCCTCCCAATTGCCATGTCAAACCTCTAACCCAACATGTCCTAGCAAACCGTTGATTGGCTATGTTACCGCTTTGCTCAGCCCCTCTTATAGCGTTGCTAGTTGCAGGTGAAGATCGGAGGCCGTTCCTTGTTGGAACATCTTTTATTTACTTGTTGGGATATCATTATATTGCTATGTTATCTTAATGCATCTATATACTTGGTAAAGGGTGGAAGGCTCGGCCTTATGCCTGGTGTTTTGTTCCACTCTTGCCGCCCTAGTTTCCGTCATATCGGTGTTATGTTCCCGGATTTTGCGTCCCTTACGCGGTTGGGCTATAATGGGAACCCCTTGACAGTTCGCCTTAAGTAAAGCTTTGTCCAGCAATGCCCAACATTGGTTTTACCATTTGCCACCTAGCCTTTTTTTCCCTTGGGAGTCGCGCACCCCGAGGGTCATCTTATTTTACCCCCCCCGGGCCAGTGCTTGTCTAAGTGTTGGTCCAAACTGAGTAGACTGCGGGGCCACCTCGGGGAAACTTGAGGGCTGGTTTTACTCGTAGGATGTCTCATCCGGTGTTTCCCTGAGAACGAGATATGTGCAGCTCCCATCAGGATGTCGGCACATCGGGCGGTGTTGCTGGTTTAGTTTTACCCTGTCGAAATGTCTTTTTGTACCGGGATACCGAGTCTGATCGGAACGTCTCGGGTGGAGGTCTATTCCTTCGTTGACCGTGAGAGCTTGTGATGGGCTAAGTTGGGACACCCTGCAGGGATTTGAACTTTCGAAAGCCGTGCCCGCGGTTATGGGCAGATGGGAATTTGTTAACGTCCGGTTGTAGAAAACCTGAAGTCGACCTTAATTAAAATGAATCAACAGCGTGTGTAACCGTGATGGTCTCTTTCCGGCGGAGTCCGGGAAGTGAACACGGTTGTTGGAGTTATGCTTGACGTAGGTAGTCCAGGATCACTTCTTGATCATACTTTTATCGACCGTGCTTTGCCTTCTCTTCTCGCTCTCATTTGCGTATGTTAGCCACCATATATGCTAGTCGCTTGCTGCAGCTCCACCTCATACCTTTTACCTTGCCCATAAGCTTAAATAGTCTTGATCGCGAGGGTGCGAGATTGCTGAGTCCCCGTGGCTCACAGATACTTCCAAAACCAGCTTGCAGGTGCCGATGAGTCCGTGCAGATGACGCAACCAAGCTCAGGAGGAGCTCGATGAATATCTTGTCCTTTGTGTTGTTTCTTTCTAGTTGATCAGTAGTGGAGCCCAGTTGGGGTCGATCGGGGACCTTTGTCACATTTGGGGTTCTTCTTTATTTTGGTTCCGTAGTCGGACCATGAGTGTATTTGGTTGATGTAATGTTTATTCATGTAATTGTGTGAAGTGGCGATTGTAAGCCAACTATGTATCTCTTTCCCTTATGATATTACATGGGTTGTGTGAAGATTACCTCACTTGCGACATATGCCTTCAATGCGATTATGCCTCTAAGTCGTGCCTCGACACGTGGGAGATATAGTCGCATCGAGGGTGTTACACCCAGCCTCGTGGAGCACCATCCTCCACTCCCACACACTCCACAAACGTGTAGATTGCCGTAGCCCGGCCGAGCAGGCCGCGAGCCACCGTCCCCGAGCTCGAGCCCGCTGGTGATCCTCTCGGGTCGCCACGGTAGCTCCAACCTCTCCCAGGCCGGGGCGACCCTTCCAGAGCCTCCGCCGCTCTTCGGTGAAGCCGTTCCGTCCACTTGGAGCCCCTGGATTTGCCGCAGTTCGCCGTCGTCTTCGTCTCCGGTGACCCCCGCTCTCTGGCTCTGCTTGCGAGGTCAAATCCGACACCGTCCGTCCACACCTAGCTACGCTACGGGTACGGGCAGGTGCACCTCGATCCCCTCTCTCGATCCCTCCCTCTCGCTTTGGCCAAGGATCCCTCGTCGCCGGCGTGAGCTCCGGCGAGGCCGCGACCCTCTCTGTTTTCTTCTTCCCCTCCACCTCACCTGACTAGCAGGGCCCGCTAGTCATCCACTCTGTACGTGCGCGAAGCGGTACGAGTGGTGGCGCCCCGAGGCTTTACGCCTTTGATGTCACCCCCCTAGTTTGTTTTATCTAAATTCAAATTCAATTAATTTCCAGAGAGCTTCAAACAGCTATAACTCTTCAACCATAAGTCCAAATGAATTGATTCTTTTTGCATTGTGTTCTTTGCAAAGAAATCTAACAACTCACCAAAAATGAGATTTTTCTGAGCTGTCTAGAATTTCTGGTGATTTTCAGAAGGGTTCTTGATATTTTTCTTCTTGTGTTTAAAATTATTTTCAGAGGGTGAGGCTTGTCTTGAGGATCACCGGAAGGCTTGTGAACCTCATCTGCACTAAGGCAAGCCACATCAACTTTTTCATGGTGCCATTTCAATATTTATGATTTTCTTACCTGAATAAAAGAGTTAAACTATGCATTTAAATAACTATTATGTTATTGATATTCTATTAAGTACTTGTGTTAGTTATATGCTTGATTTACAGAATGTTTGAAACTAACTTAGTTGGTAAAGAAAATATGATTTATTTGTGATGATAAAAGAATAATTTTATTATGCATATGAGTAATTACTTGAAGCTATTTTCTTGAATGAGTAGAATAATAAAAATTTGCTAGCAAGTATTTTGTTTAAAGTGAGGATTATGTTAACCAGAAAAATGGCATGAGTTGTTGATGTTTATGCTTAGTGTGAATATAGTTGACTCAGTCATTTCCGTTAATATGTGATGCATATGCTAGTGTTTCATTTCATGGCATACTATGACACTGGTTATTTTTACTTTAAGGTGAACCTGAATATAACTCAACTTAAACATATCGTTGGCCGGGTCATGGTGCCACTGAATCGAGTTTTTCCCAGTGCGAGGCCTTGATTCGGTCCGTTGTCATGCCTCTGGTCGGTGCTCTAACTAGGGAAGGTTATTGGCATGCTCACCCTTGCCCGGTGAGCAGACATAACCTTGTGTGCCCTTGTTGAGATTATGGTACCGGGTCCCCGTGTGGGATCATTTTGGCCACGACGGTGGTCATTGTGTCTTTGGTAGACACGGGGCCACCCAGGACTAGCTCAGTGGGGATTGTGTCGGAGTGGCCGGGAGAGTGTCATGGCAATGGAGGGGTTTCGTTGGAATGCCGTTTGTCCACCTGAATGGGAGTATGAGGCCATGGGTTCCGTGGTGTGGGTATAATGTGCTACCTCTGCAGAGTGTAATAATCTATCGATATCTGAGTCCACGGTTACGGACACGCTCGTAGTAGGTCACACCATGGGTCAACGTTTAATAAATTTAGCACACCAAGTTATGAACTTTGCACTGTTGATGATGGTGGCAAGCCATCGAGATGTTCGAGACCAAGTATGGGTCGTGGTTGTGATCGCCGTAAGGATCACGAGATACTTCTAGTCAAGACCACGATGGTGGTATGGTTGTGATCCAAGAATGAACACGGTTGGTAAGCCAGTCCCGAGGGACTTTTATCACAAAAGCATGGTCACATCATGTTGAAGTATTATTGCATTATTATTTGGTTAATTATCATGATATTGTTTGTCATTATGATTATGCCCGCTGTGAGCTTGCAAGTACATTCAATGTATTGACATGGCGTGTCATGCCAGCTTTCAAGAAAATCTTGTTGGAAAGGAGTGCTGCTTGAGTCTAGATCGTGTCCACATCGGTGTCCCTGTGCTATGGAGTCTCTGCTACGACGTTGTTCCGCTGCCGCGTAGTTCTTATGATCTAGGCCTCCTTTATGTTCACTAAATATTGTACATATTGTGCATCCGCACCGTGTGTGCCGCTTGGCCTCGACACATGTTGTAATATAAACTATGATCCGCTAGCATCAATAAAGCGGTTGCTTTTTGTACCAAGATGTTGTGTGTTGCCAGAAGACATGGTCTCTGGGCTAGCAATACAGGGTAAACCGGTCGCTCTGAGCCGGGGTGCCACAACGCTTGGTATCAGAGCCGCGCTGACTGTAGGCCACGCTAGACTTCAACGTGTTACCTGGACGACAGATACGAGTCTAGTTGAGTGTCGGTAGCATCTGTAGCTGGTTGTTGCATTGCATGCACTTGTTTTATTTTTATGCTAACCTGCTAATGGTTGTGAGTGTAGATGGCTCCGGTGCCGTATCCGTGCCAGTTGCAGCTGATGTCGTACACGTCGCCGCATCTTCTTCGTAACGTGTGGCGTCGGTGTACCCCCTCGGTGACGACACGGTGTATCGTGTGTACCGGGAGCGTCTAGGTGACTCAGTGTATGAGTATCACGCAGTGGTTACTCTGCGCACCAGTCCAGATTCCAGCACTTACACTCATACTTCTCGGAGCGGTTTCGCTTCTACCACTTCTCAGGCTGTCTAGTTTGCTGCATTTGAGGTCCTTGTCGAGCTTCGTTACAACGAGGTCCGAATGCAGAATCACCCAGGTTTCTACTACTATCCTTCTCTGCACGACAATGGTCGTGTCCATTTCTCTATCATTGATCCAGAGTCTGATAGTGTTGCTAGCCATCTTGCTCGTTATATCACTGCTAGATATCTTATGATCCATGAGCTGGCTCGAGAGCTGACTCGTGCTCGCACTGCTTTAGCCGCTGCTTTAGTCACTACTGGATTTGCCACTACTCCCTCCTTTCTGGGGTTTACTCCTTATATTCCAGCCAGTTCTAGTTCCCCTGTTTCACCGGTTACTCCCCCGAGTAGCTCGGGCGCCTCGACGGTGAACCCCCTCAGTGCCCCTACTGAGTGGGTTACACTTCTCACTACACCTGTAGCCCCGATGATTCATCCTCCACCTGCCCCTGAGGGAGATCCCTCTAGGCAGCGTCGTCATGTTACCTTTAACCCAGAGGTTTCCGTTAACCTCGTCAGTTCAGGATCTGAGTCCGCTTCAGGAGAGGACACCGCAGCACCAGCAGAGTAGTAGAGCCCCTGAGTATCCGCAGTTGTTGGGATGATGTCCGGATGTAGTAGTACTAGTCATGATGTTTCGTTGTCTGTATGAGAGTAGTTGAACCTGGCATGTTGGTTATCTTTCATGTATGAGTCTATGTATAATTATGTTGGAACTCTACTTTATTCGCCGTGTTTCCTTC
This sequence comes from Triticum urartu, assembly GCF_003073215.2. Lineage (NCBI taxonomy): Eukaryota > Viridiplantae > Streptophyta > Magnoliopsida > Poales > Poaceae > Triticum > Triticum urartu. The sequence continues at coordinate 479,524,943 of NC_053024.1, forward strand.
GTCATTTCGGGTTTTTCTGGGGCTTTCGTTGCTGGCTTTTCCCATATTTATTTTGAATGTTTCTCATCTCGGTTGCATTGTATTGGGAAAAATCATAATAGGATGACACGGGGAGGAAGCAGTAGCAACGTTCGTGAGGGAACTCCTGTTTGTCGTTCCGCACGACAGGCAGGACACTCTCCTGAGCCGTATGTTCCGCCAGCGCCTCCACCGCCAAATCTGCCCTCCACCGAGCAAGTTCTGCGAATGTTGGAGGAAAGAGGAAATAATGATCTGATTGAAATATTAAAAAGTGCGTAAGCTATGGTTGGTCAGAATGGAAATCAATATGGTCACCACTCCAAGTTGTCAGATTTTTAGAGGACCAAGCCTCCCAGTTTCAGTCAGGTTGTTGATCCCTTGGATGCAGATGATTGGTTGCGCACTATTGAGAAATTTTTTGAGATTGCTCGTACTAAAGGAAATGATAAAGTTCCAATTGCAACTCATTATCTTGAAGGCATTGCAGCCATATGGTGGGAAAATGCTAAAGCCATGTGGCCTGCTGATGAAGAAATCACCTGGTCAAAATTCAAGGAGCAGTTCCAGAAATATCATATCCCTACGGGAATTATGAAGACTAAGCAGCAAGAATTCCTCGCGCTCATCCAAGGAAATCAGTATGTGAGTGAATATTTGCAAAAAAATCAATCATCTGGCCCGTTACACCCTTTATGGCGTAGCCACCGAAGAAAGAAAGATTGACAGATTTCTTGGTGGATTAAATCCGCAACTCTGGTGTACTCTCATTATATTTGATTTTCCAGATTTCCAAACTCTGGTGAACAAAGCTTTCATTGCTGAAAGGGAGCACAAGCTTGTATCAGATAATAGGCCTGCTAACAACGACCACCAGCTTTGTTCGGTGACAACGAGCACAAGCGATCCTCTCTGTTTCCTTCTTCCCCTCCACCTCACCTGACTAGCGGGGGCCGCTAGTCAGCCACTCTGTACGCGCGCGAAGCGGTATGAGTGGTGGCGCCCCGA